>NC_081342.1:9619332-9705930 GCF_029784015.1 Lycium ferocissimum | reverse complement strand
TTGTTTTTTGGTTGTTAGAAAGATTTAAAAAAGGATTTTTAAAATTTTCTTTTTTTTTCCTTTTATTTTTTGTTCCGAATATTCGGCACAAGAGGACTAGATTTAATAACGAGGCTCCTATTGTGGTATTAATTCTAATGGAATGAATTAATCCTACCACAATAAATTACAATTTATTCCTTTAGAAAACCCGTAATTGTACTCCTCCTGTTTAATTTCGAAATCATTCATTAAAAACTTATTTAACTCCCCATGTTAAGATTACGTACATTAAATCAAATAAATTAAATTACCGACAATTTAACTCATCGACTAATTTAATCCTTTATGCTTCGCTTAACTTATTTAAATAATGACTTCGATACAAAATCCACCTCATAGGTTTTCACATGAAAACTTATAAGCATCCATAAGGGTATCATCAATCTCGAGGTCGAGACACGGATTTTATCTACTAATTGTTATTTCACAAATGCACTTTGCCATTATCCAATTTACCAAAGAATAATACATTAACATGATTGAACAGTCGCACCTTTTAATAAATCAAAACAATGAACTAAGCACATTGATCATAATAATCATATCAAGATTAAGAGTATAAGAACATTTAATGAGCTAGAGAGGTAGTTTTATATATTCAAGACAAAACACTTATCTCTACTTGGTCCGTCCAATACACACAAAAATGTACTAGCATAAGAAGTTGGAACATAACCATTCCCATAATCAAGATAGATTATATTTTAATCTTATGCTACAATCATCAAGATACTTTGCCCAGTTTCATCTTTGATTGTGAACATTAACTTTATAACTTATAAGAACCGACGATTTAATCTTCCGCATGAGCTAAAACTCCATACACTAAATCGTCTACTATATAAGTAAAGGCACACATGAACAAATGATCTATTTAAATTAAGACTTTATTGAATTGAATAAATAAATAAACAATTGTTCCAAAAGAAATTAAAAAAATACTATAATCAAACCACATGGTTAATAGTATATCCTAACAGTTGTGTTATTTGTTATTAAGTTATTTATCCTTTCATTTGTAGTCCCACAACTTCAGTTAAAAATATTTGATTTTTGGTTTTGTCAAGATCATAACTTCAGCAAACAAATTATGAAGTTAGCATTGGCAGTCAGGCCAAACTTCAGTAAAAAAATGTCCGAAATTTAGCCTTGTCAGGTCTATATTTTCAGTAAAAAATGTCTGAATTAGTTGGCCTTGATAAGCCATACCAAGCTTCAGCCCAAAATGCTTGATGTTGGCTTTTACAAGGCCACACTTCAATTAAAATTGTCCAAAGTCAGACACCAATTTCACAATTGTAGTTGTGTATGTCTGAAGTTGTTCGTGAAGTGGTTGAACTTGCAATAAATTTTTAATTTTGGGTATAAATTAAATGGCATTTCCAAAAGTAGGTATATGTGCACTTCGCCCGTAAAAGCATATTAATAAGGCCTTTTAATAGAGCGTATTTATCAACTGTAATTTAAGTTATATTTAAGTAAATAATATTTATACTATCAGTATAATCGAAATGATTACATGTATACCACTTGTAATAATGAATTTGTAAAATAAATATGTGTCTCATGAAGAGATACATTGTTTCTAGCCCTGTCTCACATTGATTGTTATTTGAATAACTAAATTTCATTTTAGTCAAAGCTAGCGGGCATAGAATTTTTTTTCTACATGTCCACAAAATTTTAACTATAGTAAGTTATTTCATCTAAATCAGCCCGATGATAGAATTTCTCTTCTTACATGTTCATAGAATTTTAATTAGTAAGTTATTTCATTATCTGAGCGAAGATTGGATTTTTCTTCTACATATTCATAATTTTTTTTATAAGTAAGTTATTCACTTTTTCTATATATTTAATTGAAACTTATTTTAAACAATTTTCTACACTATCATTATATAAAACTTAACTCTAACATAAAATTAACACCATAGAAATTACGACATCAAACAAGGAACAGAGACAAGAGCCGAAATCAGTAGCAAATTAAACTCATTCGCTCAAAAAATGCCAACAAAAAAAAAAAAAAAAAAAAAAAAAAAAAAGAACGAAAGAACCATTTTGAGGTCAGTAGGGGGATACTATTATGAGTGATACATACGATCGGCGTTATTAGCTGTTGAATGCTGCCCAATTTGCCAAACAATCAGCAACTTGCTGGACTACATGTATCTATATTGATGAAGTTTTGCATAGATGATGTATTAGCATGAATATTTCTTTTCATTTATCTAAGAGATAATGGTCAAAAGCACACCTCAAGCATTCCTTTTTTTGTAAGTTTTCTACCAGAATTATTAGGTGTTTGGGTTTCTTACCTAAACTATCACCAATTATTTATTAAAATACACCTCGACTAGTATATGATGGTGCGTGGTGTACATTCTCTCTCTCTCTCTCTTTTTAAATGGTGCAAAATCGTACTCCACGCGGATAATTAAAGTAATTAATTGGAATTTCTTTTAAAAAAAAAAGAGATAATGGTCAAAAACGTATATGAAGTATCACTTTCTCACAAGTTCCTAAGACCATGCATAAGTATACTCTTTAGTCGAAGTGTGTTTTGATAAATAAATAATATAGTTCGGAAGTAATAAAACACCGATAGTTCGTGTGTGTTTTGATAAATAATTGGTTATATTTCAGGTAGAAAACGCAAACACTTGATAGTTCAGGTAGGAAATTCACAAAAAAGTGATAGTTGAGGCGTGTTTTTTAAAATCATTATCTCTTTATATTTAATCATGGCAGAGTTTATTATACTTGTCAAATTAGGCTTGGCCCAATTCGACCCAAAAATACCAGGCTCAAAGGAGGAGGATTGCCCTGGCCTTATAAAGACGTGGTTCTCGAAGTCACCGATGTGGTATATTCTCTTCACCCCCTTTGGCCCAGATTCGGATATTCTTTTAGTCCGGGGTCTACTGTCCGATCTAGAGCGTGCACATTCATGGACTGTGGGCATTTTTCACCCCCTATCGGTCTGGGACCTGTCAATTGGTTCGAGGGCATTCTTCCCCCCTCTTTTTCTGGGGGCAATTCAAAAATAAAAAAATGAATTAAATTTACAAAAGCGTTGTCCATGATATATAGTAGGGGTTTGGCCATGATATATAAAATCATGATTTCATATTTTGATTTCAAATTAGCATTTGTTCATGCAATTTGCACAAATTTCAACTTTAACTTCATATCATGATTTCAAATCCCAAATTCTCCAAAAAGGTATGATTTGGGATTCCAAATCATGATTTCATTTTTTTTCAAAATGCAAAACTTGACCCATAAATTTATATTATATTTTGTAAAAAAAATCCATAAGTTGGTAGATATACTTACCAACCATGTTTACCAACCATTTATATCAAATATTAAAAGATCTGCAAGTTAGTAGTATAATTATTACAAATTTACTCTTACTGACCATTTATCATTGTCCATACCATGTGGGGGATTATATCAAAGAGTTGTTACACTACAACTCATGTTCAATTTTCCTTTTTATTGAACTAAAGTTCTATCAATTGATGTTGTATTTTTTAAAAAGACCTTCTAGTAGCGTCACTACAAAAAATGGGTAACTAGCGGAGGTTAAAACCTGCGCGAATTGCAACTTTCAACCTCCACAAATTACCCATTTTTTGTACTGCGTATTAATTTTGTTATGAACTATGATTTGCTCATTTGGTAAGATTCTATAAGAATTCAGAAAATTTTGATGGTTTTTACAACTTGTGGTTTTTTTATGTCTATGAGAAAAAATACAACTTAAGAAATCCAAATTGCATGTTCAAACAAAACTTCAATTTCAATTTCAAATCGTTATGATTGATTTCATAACTTGATTTCAAATTATGTCCAAACGGCTCCATAGTATGGGTAAACTAGTAGTTTGAAAAGTGCCCTCTGACTTGGTCTTCTCTAAAACTTCCCTTTATAAGTAATATATTTTATTGATATTTATTTCTACATATGGGTCCTTTCACCTTTGTCATAATCTGAAGAGATATTAAAGTTAATGTGCTCAATTTCCAACATTAAAGTGGTATAAACATGTGAAATCAAGCATCATATATAGTCGTAGTAGTGTTAATGTCATGATGATGACTAAAAAAGTTCAAATGCTATTTTTTAGCTACTTATATACTAGTAGTTACATATATATTATACGAGGAAATGAGATCTCCTATATATGGGATCTCCCATACATAGACTTCCATGAAGAATTAGAAAAGTTGTAATATACTCTTTGCAATATTAACTTCTCATACCAGACTATTGAGTACTATCTAAATTAGTTAATGAAAGTAGCCAGACTTAATTTGTCAGAAAATGAATTTGTGACCATATCTAATAATATTTGGGAGACTATGCATTCTGCACCTTTTGCTACTTGAGTAGCCAGACTTAATTTGTCAGAAAATGAATTTGTGACCATATCTAATAATATTTGGGAGACTATGCATTCTGCACCTTTTGCTACTTGAATTTGGTGCTTAAGGCTGAAGAAATCTGAACCTAATATAATGGACATAAAGACTTTTATTAAAGGGGAACATCACATGGTACGTATTAATTATTTGCACAAAAAAAGAATAAAACGGGGAAATAAAATACAAAATCTAATCCCTTAACAGTACGACATAATCAAAGTCAAATGCATATAACAAAAGTAAACCAAAAAAAAAAAAAAAAAAAACATTTAAAAAGAGAAAGTCTACCTTTCTTACATGTATATAATTTATTCAATGATACAGCCTGATTTTTTTAATTTTCTTTTTTCCTTTTAGTTCAATACCTATCCAATCACGTAAAAGCAAACCAAAGTCAAAGAAACACAACTGATCGTCAATCAAGGATAATGGTAAAAATGTGATTTTGTAGGAGGTGGTGGTGGAGGTGGTGGTGGTGGAGGTGACGGTGGTGGTGGTGGAGGAGATCTTGAGCTACAACCAAATGAACTGCAATCCACTGGACCCTGTGAATAAAATGTCTTACATTCATTGACTGAACGTTGTGATGGCCGATAGGGTATACAATTCTTCTTATCATCTATGTCCTTCAACTTGAGACAAATCTTCGGTTCAACACAGAAATAATTATCTGAGTAGGTGAAATTCTCCAACCTTGGCAACGAGCAAATACTAGCCGGAATCTCTCCCGAGAGCTTGTTATGTGCCACGTTGAGATGTTCCAATTTCTTCATACCTCCAATTGTCTCTGGCAACTTTCCAACAAGATTGTTAAAACTCACATCAAAAACCGTCACATTTTTCAACAACCCTAATTCTTCTGGCAAACATCCATTTAAGCCAGCATTCGTGAGAATAATCTCATTTAGCGTTTGCGACATATTTGCTATACTTGGTGGTATACATCCCCTGACTTTAATATTTGCCATGACCAAGGCAGAAACGGTTGATTTTCCGAAGTTTTTGGGCCATGCAAACTGAAAATCGTTGTTGTTTATGAAAAGGGCATCGAGTTTTCGATCCCAAAGTTTTGAAGGGACATTTCCTTTGAATTGGTTATACCTAATATCAAGAAACTTCAAAGAAGGAAGAGAGAGAACAACCGAAGGAAATTTACCATACAAAAGATTGTTACTCACGTCAAGTTCATAAAGAACTCGAAGCTTCGAAAAAGATTTTGGGATAGTGCCAACAAATCTGTTGGAGTTTATATGAAAAACAGCTAAATCAGTCAACAAACCAAGATCTTCAGGCAAGTAGCCAGAGATATTTGCATGGTTGAGGTCAATTCCAGCGACAGTGGTGATTTTAGGGTTATCTGGAGCCGGAGCACAGTAAACTCCGGTGTAGTTGCAAACTTTGTATCCATACCAATTCCTCGTGAAGTTTCTTGGGTCGGAAGTAATGACATGTTTCCAAGCTTGAAGAGCAATGTAAGCATTGAAAAGTCTAGGGTTTATTGAAGGTGCAGGAGGATAAGCTTGAAGAGAGGGTTTTGAGAAGAAAAAAATGATGAAGAAGAAGCAACAAAGGGCTAAGTTGATGAACTTCATGATTGTGGGATGAGTTTTAGGAGTACTTTAGGGTTTAAGACAACACTTGATGTTGTTCTTGCACAAGTTGTTCGTATTATGTTGGAATATGTTTAGATAGATGCACAAAGGGTTGATATTTAAATGGCTGTTGGTGGAGGCTAAGGGGCTGGTAGAGAGAGTATTTTCATTTAATTAATTAAATTAAATATAGGGATTAGGAATCAGACAACTACAATTAGGATATTCAAAATTGAACATATCTTACTTAATGCTGATCTTCTTTTTTTGATAATAATGTGCTAGTTGGTGATATACATATACTAAAATATATTCCTAAGATTTATTTTCATAAATATGACTTGCTTTAGGGAGGTACTACTGAGAGTTCTCTTAGGGTCTGTTTGGAAAGCCACCTGGTAATTGGAATTGGTGTAATTACTACCCTAGTAATTCAACAGCCTAGTAATTACACAGTATTGTAATTACAACGACTTGTTTGTTTGTCATAATGTAATTACAGTGTAATTACAAGCATGCTGTTTGGTTGGACAAGTGTAATTACACAGTTAGTTTAATTTTAAAATAAAACCTAATTATAAAAAATTTAAAATTAATATTTAAAAAATATGTGCCTTTATAAATGATATTAAATTAGCTATTTAATAACACATTGTTTCTTGAAAATATGTTAATTAATAATCATATGTTTGTAACTAATATTGTAAAAAATAGTTGATATATAATTTCAAATTAATAATATTTTAAGTTTAATTGATTATAAAACTTAAAAGCATACTTTTTTTGTGAGAACATCATGGGATTGGATGTTTGACAAAAAAAAGAATATTTATAAATATAATGCCACAACATTATTAAAGTCGGAAATATAACCTAAATTCAAAATCCAAAAGAAAAAAATTTAACATAATACTCTTATGTCAAATTCCAACATTATATAAGTAAGTTCCAACGTAACATAAGTAAATACTCCTATAATTCAAAAGAAAGGGAAAATATAAGTCTATAACCACATTCACAACGAAATTCTACTTTAATAACGTTACTCATTATATGCCAAGTTTGTTAATGACTCATTCTTTTTAATATTAAGCGGTGTAGTTTCAAAAATTAGAATAATAATACGATTATGCTAAATGAATAAAAAATTAATCAATTAATAGAAATAAAAAATAAATTAGAAAAGCAAAGAAATTAAAATAAAATAAAATAAAAAATAAATTAAATAATAGAAATTAAAATAAAATAAAAAAGAAATAAACTCAAAAGTAACTTTATAATTACAGGGTATAAGTACACCCATTTCTCAGCCCCCTCTTGAGAATTGGAGAGTGTAATTACACCCTCTCAATTACACCCAATTCCCACCTAACTGTGTAATTACCTGGTCAAACAAACAAGCCTAATTACACCCAATTACATCCAATTTCAATTACCTGGGTGGCTTTCCTAATAGGCCCTTATAATTTGGATGCCTTATGTCTATCCTTTAAACAAAATATGATCTGGAAATTGCAGTACATTATAGACAAAACTGATGATGTTGTACAAATTGCTCCTAAAGTTTGATGGACAGTAGCTACTGATTTCACCGAAAACACGGTCTTTTGTCATTTAATTTGGGGGCTTGGTATTATATTAGTTAAAAAATTGGATTATTTTGTGCACATATCATGTTTTTTATTCAACTTCCTATGTACTTTTAGTGATTTAAGACAAAGCCAGAGTCATGGAAAGGTAAAGGTTGGATTTTATTGCGGGGGGAGTGGGGAGGCTACATCATTGTTTAGAAAATTGAGAGGAAGAAATTGTAGGTTTATTTTCTAAAATAAAAACTTTTATCAGTACGAATTATGATTTTTAAAGAAACTACTTGGAGGGACTGGCAGTGTCCCACTTAGTTATACTGATTATTATAGAGGGAAGTTAATTTATTGGAAAGCCAAACCTTAAGAACTAAGAAATAAAATATAAAGTGTTAGTTAGAAATTTGGAAGCAGTGTTAGTTAGAAATTTGGAAACAATGAACACACAACAATAATGGTACTTCCATTAGTTAGTACATTGTGATCTAACAACATCATACATATGTTTAATTTGGTATTGCATGCCTTTCATGCATTGACTCAGTAACTTATGATGGGGAAGTTCATTAATTTGAGGGATATAGGTATGGAGTATAATTTAAGTGCTCTTCTTTTTTCATATATTTTAATTTATGGGGATAATTGTTGTAGGACCAGATGATCTGGCTAGCTGCTTTTATTTTTACTAAAAGCTAAAGAAAAACTTACTTTGGTTTACTTGGTACAGAGGTCTTTGAAATTTTGGTAGCAAGGAACTTAACTACTACATTTCTTGTTGAAGTGGCAAAACTAGCTAGTTGCTTGAACATTTTAGGGATAATTTATCAAGCTTTAATTAAGTCTTGGTTGCCCTAGCTACTACTTATTTTTATGCAATTTGGTTCTACTAATTATTGAACATAAGATGCATGTATTAGGCTAAAGACGCTTTTAACATGGCCTGATATTATCCTTTTAGGCCAAACTTAAACAATTTTTCTATAAGGACACACACAATCAAGGGTAACTTTGTTTGCTGATAAAATTATGTCGGAATTATAATGCAGGAATAAATAATTTCTGAGTTATTTAGTAGTACTAATGATTTGATCTTAAATTGGATAAAATTTGATAAATATTTGTTTTCAATTTTAATTTTGACTTCTTAATAATCCTTGGAAAAGGGGCTTTCTCAGAAGGTCAATTGTATTATTATACTTAAATGTAGCTAATCCTTAGATTGTTATCTCACGCATAAATGTAGATAAAAATACAAACAAACGACGCAAGTATAAATTAACACTGAGTCTTATATCGAGACCCGGTAACCAAATGATAGTCAGTAGTCAGTAGTTAAAACTTAAAAGCAGGTCAATGTGAATTCTAATTTTTTCCCCCTCTTTCACATTTACTTTATTGTAAAGCGAGTAGTGTTATTCTTTTTCCTCACACGGGGATTCGGTGAAGCGAATATAATTAGTCCTAATAATCTTTTTTTTTTAAAAAATTTTTTTTTCCCCTGATCCTCTAATTTTTCATTATTTTAATTTTGCTTTTGGTTGGTTTGAGTTTTTGGTCATCATAAGCAGGTGAAACCTAGCTGGCAGGAAGGAGAGTTAACCACAATGAACCATTCAACCATGCTTCCACTGAAATTCTTTTTTCTTTTGTGAATTTAAAATTGCACTTTGATGTGAAATGTGTGTAATTTTTAGTCTCTTGCATGTGAAAATTAAAATTGATGTTTTATCGGTATTCTAAAGTCAACAATACTTCGGTTGGAATTTAGCAAGAGGGAAACAATTTGCCTGAAAGTGTATGCTTCATGATCTAATTACTGATGAAAGAGTCAAGTTTAATTACAGTAATCTGGCTTTTCTTGAAAATGAACCTTTTAGACTTGAGGGAAAAAGTCATTGGTAGAAACTAACCCTAATCATATATTAATGGGATTTAAAAAAAAAAAAAAAAAAAAAAAAAAAAAAAAAAAAAAAAAACATGATGTTAGTGAAAATACATCATCTTCACTTGTCATTATATGAATTAGAACGTAAGCTGATTATGAAATGAAAAAAATAAAGATCTAATAATTTTCAAAATGTTCACTTTTTCTAGAGAATCACTAGGACCAGTTCTTAAAGTTGAAGACTTTTGAATTCAACTACCAAATCTTAAAGACCAATATGGTGGAAAAGAAGACAATTGTTTTGCTCTCAGTTTCTACAATTTGGTGAGTATCAGTGGTAACTAATTGTCCATAATACCAATTCAAACAATTTTAGGCGTAATAGAACAAGTTAAAATGTGTAGTAATTAAAAGAAGACAAGTTTGAGCAACCCGTATGTATCATCCCCAATTCTATACCCTGAAAAATATGTAGGACGAACTATCTTATCCCAATACGTTTATATTTTACTCTAATTAGGCGGGTATGTATGGACGAAAAGACTATTTTGAAATTAACAAAGTTTCAACTCATTTTTTTTTTAATCGTTCGATACGTATTTGTAACCTAGCTCGACTAATTCGAATTCATGTCGAGTAGGTTCATTAAAAATAAAAAGTTTTATCAAGAAGTTTTTCGTTGCTTGAACTCAAACTCGAGATATGCAATTAAGTGGGGAATTCTGACTACCCACCATACTATTTGGAGATAATAAAGCTGAACTCACTTAGGTGAAGGGCTATAGACTCAGTTCCCAGGATTTTCTCATCTTCTTCCTTCTCCTTTCTCCAATTTACATGCCCGTTTTCTCTTCAGAAAAATAAAGTTAAAATAAGGATAGGCCAAAATTGAGACCGGATCAAATGATTAATTAGTTAGGTGTATAAGTCGATTACGTTTAAGAGTGGTTGAAGAAGGGGTAAATGGCTGTGAGAACTTGATTTAATTTAGTGTCTAATTAAAACGTCATCAATGTTTGACATATACCACTATCCATATACATAAGATCCTTTTCACTGTCACTTTTGGCTTGGCACATAATGTCTAATCGCTGCTAGGAATATTTAACTTTGACTTTTATTTAGTAATATAATATATAGTTGTATAATACTCCCTCCGTTCCATAATACGTGGTTTTTTAGGCTTTTCATTTTTTTTTCAAAATAAATGGTGCTTTAGGATTTTAAGAAAACTTTGAGAAGATTCTTCCAAGATTACCATTATTTAAATAGTCAAGATTCATTAACTATCTTTTTTTCTTTCTAGAAAGTAGTAAAACTTGATTAGGGCTAAGTTAGTAAAAAAACTCCTAATTTTCTAGAAGTGAGCAATTTCTTAAGGGGTGTGCATGAACCTAAAAAAACCACTTATTATGGAATAGAGGGAGTACATCAATAAAAAGAAATTGAAGAGTTGTTGAAGATCTTATTTTCTTGAAATTTGAAAGGTTATATTCAAACATATGGTCGATTTGCTGCTTTTCAGAACTAATGTCTCTTCTAGAAGAAGATCACACTGAAGAAATTTTACATGACATGATGGTCTTTGTTCTATTAAGTATTGATCAAGTTGTGATCTCTAGCTATTTCGTGGAAAAAAGAAAAGTAATGTCACAATAAGTAGTACTCTATTAAAAATATTTCTTATTCTTTTTTTGTCGGAGAATAAGCTTGACGATCAACAGCTATAAGGCACAAGTTGTGAAGCTTTAGAAGAAGGTGGTTCAACCAACAATATGCATAAACAAGAGAATGCTTTGGGCTTCATTTCCTTGAGGATCAAATAAATCTTTCTTTATGTTAACACTCCAACTTCCAATAATAGTTTCTGGAGGAGCGTCTGTTAGATTGTTTAGCCAACTACAAACCTAACAAAAAGTTGGCATGAATCTTCTAAGTAACTAATTAGAGTTTATGTAGAATTTGGTATGAAAGAGAGAGAATCGATTGGAGGCAAAATGTAAAAAATGTATTCAATTACTTTGTACATTGTATATTTATACGATAATGATACATAAAACAAATTCTGTCTACTTTACGCGGCACCTTCTCACTGGTTACGTTTTCATTGCATACTTTATACGTATATACAAGTCACTCTGCTCATGTAATGGAAGAGTCTAGGTGCTCATTATGTGAAACCACTGTCTGACACTATTCATTTGACACACCGGATTGTGACACATACGAGCCGGCTTAGATGAAGCAAAGTGTACTTCACTCTGGTCAACCCTTCTCTTAGTTTTAGGATATGAATCAATATACACAAAATTACTTGTTGCCTTGTCTAAAGCTTTTCAAATTCCATATTGACAGAGTCGGCTGGCCCTTCTGGTGACCAGCCTCTCTCGTTGACTCCGGATCATCAAATCTAGTACCCCCCTCCCCCACCCCCCACCCCCACCCCCACCCCTCAAGTTGGAAGGGGCAGAGAGCACACCCAACTTGGAGGTGTTGGAGATAATTTGTGGTGGATTTGAGCTGAACTTCAAATTGAAAATTCGAGTTTAAAGACGACTCCATCTAATATGCACATGTCATAGTAGCATCCATGTATTTTGTGTATATCATTTTGTATATTCATTTATCTCATATATATCATGTATATTTATATATATCCATGAAAATCTGTGCATGATATACACCGATATACATGCTTTACATGTGATATGCACATGTTGTAGTGGCATCTATGAAAATCTGTATGTGATATACACATGTGACAGAGACATTCAGTACTAAAAAATTACTATTTTCTCATTGAAAATTTTTTAGTGATTATTTCTCACTGAATGTCTGTGCGAAAAATATAAATAGTAGAATTTTCACATGAAAAAATTATGAAGTTTCCCATCGTTTCAGTGGGAACCTGTTTCCCACCATGGATTTTCCCAATGAAATTATTCGGTGAAAATGAGGTGGGAAAATCATGTTTTATAGCACAAATTTCCCACTGAATGTTGGTGAGAAAAACCTTTTTTTCTAGTAGTGATTCTTTACGTATGTTTTTTCACTTAAAAAGTCCGAATCACTTATAATCTTCCTCAAATTTTTTATATAGTGTCGCCATGTGTTTTCAACCAATTCCAACCGCGCCCACTCACACCCCTTCAATCCAACAAAAAAGAATTAGAAGAAGAGGAGGAGGAGGAGCAGGAGGAGGAGAAGGGAGAAGAAGAAAAAGAAGGTTGAAATTTGCTTTTTCCTTTTGTTCTCTTGACTTTTGTTTTTGGACTTCTCTGATATGAGAACATTAATTTTTAAAAGGGGGTATATATTTCAAGTGTGAATTTAGGAGGAGAATCTTTAGAATCCCCTATTACCTAGTTGGTTTTCGCTGGATATGGCTATACATGAGCTTCAATTGCTAAATATATATTTCGGCAAAAAGTATGTCAATATCGGTTAAGAGTTTTATATAGGTGTCAATATGTTATGCTTGAACGTCAGATGTAAAAATGAATGTAAAATTGGAAAAATGATACAAATTGGTCCATCAACCATTTGGTATTTGGTGCTTTTACACCTCAACAATTGTGTGTAATATTTTTTTATCCAACGGGCCAGAACTCATAGAAGTTTGACAAATTTTGTTCGTGCTAAATTTTTTGTTAGGCTTCTTTAAATTGGACTATGAAACTGAAACAATGTATTTAAAGTTTCAATAAGCAATTATACATTGATTTCTTGCTACTTTTTTTGTGAGGCTTCTTTAAATTGGAACATGAAACTGAAATAAGGGAGTATTTAAAGTTCCAATAAGCAATTATATATTGAGTAATTACTTATATTTTTATCGCTTTTTATTGGAGAATATATGAAAATAATAGTTGAGAAGAGATTTTTACATGCAATGCCAACATTAATAAAACCAATTATAGTATAAAAATTTAAACAAGTCAAAATCATGAATTAAATGGTGTTTTCGTGGATATGTAATGAGAGCCAGTCATGTTGGAGTCCCACGTTGCCGGGTTTAAGTGGTGTGGCCTCCTTATATACTTATGACAATCCTCCTGCGAAAGCCCTGGCTTTTGCGCCGGTCCCATCTTCTATTGCCCATGCTTCGGATGGTCTTGGGCGGCGGAGAGAGGGGGTTGGGGGGGGGGGGGGATGTTGGATTTCCACATTGGTGGGTTTAAATAGTCTCCTTATATGGCTTTGGACAATAATGAAATAAAATCTAATAAACATGAAAATTATAGAGGATATTATTGGATTTGACTTCTACTTTCCTGTTGAATAAATCCATTAAAAATAGGTATGTTATTAAGTTTATTGCTATGCCAAGTTCATAATTGTCCTTGAGGATTCATGCAAATAAATAGATAAAAAGATTTTATAGTTTATATTCGATGTTTAAAACTGCAAGATATTTCCACGATCGAGGGAGTACGAAAAAATCATTTCCCCTCAAAGCTAGGATAAATAGATTAAGATATGCATTGAGTGCCCTTTTTTTATTTTTTTTTTATTTTTTTATTTTTAAAGAAAAGAAAAAGAAATAGAGTTTTATCTTTCTGCCATCGTGGTTAATTAATTTGAAGCTCTTTTTATATTAACACTAGGAAAATAATTCACTTTCAATAAGGATTTTAAAAAAGGAAAAATTGATATCTTCTGATTTATGATACTCTCCTACTTTGTGAAATCAAAAGTACTGGACATCAATTTTCTGGGCAGATAAATGTGGAACTGTTTTTGAACGGTCTGTACCCTTTTGTACCACCAATGAAAGTGGCTCTTTTGAACATCTAATTGGCTCTCATGCCATAAACTCTGATGTAACTATTATGTAGATATATAATATATCGGTAGTATCTGTTTAACCAAAAAAAAAAAAAAAAGTACTGGACATCAGTTTAAGAATAATCAAATTTATTAACTATTCAAAAAAGGTAGAAATATACCCCCCAACTTTGCGATTTAGAGCAGATATACACCCGTTATTAAAGTGATGTAAATATACCCTTGCCATTACAAAATTGTGCAAATATATCCTTTTTGCTGACGGATTTTTTTTATTTTTGAAATCATTTAGTTTATTTTTTAATTACGAAAAAAACCACGTGACTTTAAAAAAAAAAAAAAAAAAGTCTACCCATTTTTTTTTAATAGACATATTTTTCTAAAGCCACATGATAATTTTTTTTCTAGTGGGTCGGGTCTGGTTCGTTTAAAAAAATGGGTAGACTTATTTATTTTTAAATCTACAAAGATATTCTTTTAAAAGAAAGGACCTGACCCACTAGAAATTTTATTACCATGTGGCATTAGAAAAACATGTCTACTAAAAAAAATGGGTCGACTTTTAAAAGCCAGATGACATTTTATTAATTAAAAAATAAGCTAAATGATGTGATATGAATGCACACTTGAACACATTTGGATGAATAAGAAATCTCTCCTCTCTTGTCTCTCTATTTCTATTGTACAACCATTGCCTTGCTTTAAATTCTGCATTAACTAAGAAAGTTGTGGCCACCGTAAGTAGTAATATTTCAATGGTTCGAGGGCGAGCGCTATTACATTTTGACCTATTATGTCATTGGTTGAGGGTAAGACGGTGGATTGAAGTTCCATCGCATTAAGAGGGTAAGATATCGGGTTTGAGTCCCAGTGCACTATGATGACAATATAAGATGTTGGGTTCATGTCCCATCACATTGTGGCCTAAAACGCCTTTGAATGAATAAGACATTGGGTTTTAAGACATTGGGTTTAAGTCCTAGTGCACCATAGTGATGATATAATGATGACTAAAGCAAAATAAAGTGTTTCTGATGAAAAGTCTTGAACCTGTCCCACTTGATATGCTCCATTCCATGAGGGGAATGTGGTAGCAGTGCATAATAATTCTAAATGAGAACAAGTGGTTAAACGAATGAAAGTGGGCATGACAAATGACAAAATAATGTTAATCATTATTGTGGTAATATAAGAGGAAGAACATTATGGGTTCTCAATGTGGTTCTTCTAAAGAAGAAGGTAATTTTTGCCATTATGACAGGTCATTGGGCACGCGGTTGTCATGCGACTCAATTTGATAAAATTTTATAAATCCTCCATCAAAAGAAAGGAATACAATTTCAAAGTGATGTCGAGGTGGGTCTATGAATATGATAAAGACAATGGCTTATAATGAAAATTAATGAATCGCTTATATATGATTATAGTCCATTCCTTGAAGAGAATGTGACTTGTGATAAACAGCGTGAATGCTCGCCCATTGTAAAAGTGAATCATGTAAAATTGTGGCTAAGGACGTGTTCATGTATGGTTGAATAGATACCACAACTCACCTTTACGGGAGGTTTGAGAGAAATAAGAAAATTTATATTTTGACATAAACGATCATTGATCACGTACTTTTAGTATGTCATAAATATTGTGGTATGCCTTATCATGAATAGTCAAAGGGTAATAGCAAGAAATAAATCTTGCCTATAAAGGTTTTGACCATGACCATGATGACAATAACTCCCTAAAAGAAGATGTTCACCGTATGGATGGTATTATGAAATATGTGGTAGTACATAATTAATTGGGAGCTCTGGAAAAGCTAATTTGTTACTACCCGGAGGAAAGAAATTGTTCATAATATTGGTGTTGTAGTAAGTCTCAAAAGAAACTTTTTCAGTTTCAAAGGCATTAGCAAAATATGAATTATATTGAGACTATAAATTATGGGAAGGTTTGATATCTTCATATTACTACAACTATAGCTGGTAAATAAAATGTATGTATAATATAGCCCCTTTTTCATCCGAATTTGTACTACATAAACACAAGCATGATGGAATCACATGCTACGAAAGCTGGCATGACAGGTTGGCCATCCGATTCAAATATGATGCGAAAATACTTGAGAATTTATGTGGTTATCTATTGAAGAAATAAAATATTCTTCAAGAATTTTCTTTTGCTGCTTGTTCTCATGATGATAAATTGATTAATTTACCAGCTAAGGTTGGGATTGTATCCTATGATTTTGGAACGTATAAAAGGTGATATATATATGGGCCCAGTCACCTACCATGTGGACCGATTTACTATTATGTGGTTTTAATAGATGCATAGCATTTGGTTTTTGCAAGGTTGTTTGCTCAAAATTAAGAGCACGATCCCAAATTATGAAATGATGTTGATAATGCGGTTTATATCAAGTTGGTTTAGCAAATTGTATGCCTCCAATTATAGCTAAACAATTGGTTATGAGAACAAACTCCCAAAACGAATTTTGGGATGAGATATGTTATACAGAAAAGACTTGTACGCATCAAGCCAACAAGTTATAATAAGTTGCCCTATCATAATTGGTTAAGGGTCAGGAACCAAATAATTCTCATCTTAAAAATTTGAATGTGCAGTATATGATTTAATTGCTCCACCACAATGCATAAAGATGGGTCCCCAAATAAGGTTGGGTGGTAAATGTTAGATTTCCTAACATTAGGGGGAGAGATGATAAGCGAGATTACTGGAAAATAACGTATATATAATGAATTATCACTTTGGTATGATCCTCATTGAAAAGATAATTCAAGTTAACTGTCAGACGTGTTTACTGACCCAAAAGTGAATATTATATTCCAGCTTTCAATTAGAATTAAAGTCCTTGAAGGACAGAGTCTATGGGGATAGACCGATCGGTTTTAAAGATGAAACTCCTTGAAGAAGGAGAGGAGCAAATGATCAAGATGGTCTTAATAATGAGGCAAGTGATTTAAAAGAGCACCACGACATAATACTTTATAAAACATTAGGAAAGGTTCAGGTACCTGAAATTGATGAAAAATGAAGAGATCTCGATAAATTATGTCGCATTGGAACCGATATCAAATGACCGTTGACGGTATCTTTGATACAATGTAGCGCTCAACATTATAAATGGTGATGAGGATCTTTAGTTTAAATCTGTCAAAGAATTTGGACAGATATAATGATTAACTAAATAAAATACACAATTCAAGTATATTTTGTTTCATAAGGAAAAGTGATGTTTGGACCTATAGCCCAAGGACTTCAAGGTATAATGTCAGTGGGGTACAAATGGGTTCTTGTGCAAAGAGTAAAATGAGAAATAAAACCGTAAATATAAAGTATGGCTTGTGCCTTGTGGCATAAAAGTTTTTCGCAAAAGTCCTGACATTATTGTATGGAGATGCATGTGTTCTCCTGTGGTGGATGCAATGAGATGTCTTATCAGTCTGGCAATACATGAATTTTTTTAATGCATATAACGAGTTGTTGTCAACATGGTTATATTGACAATGAAAGAAAATCTGTAGGGATTTAAATTGGTCTGAAGCATATAAGGTTTACGAAAGTGAAGCTTAAGCAAATCTTTAATGGGTTAAAGCGATTCCATTGAGTACTCTGATGGTGATAATGTCGCTAGAAATAATACATATAGTCTAGACCTCATGAAAATGATGGATAGATTGAATCATGATCGATTATATATTGCGAAAGAAATTATTGATATAGATTTGGTTATCCTCACAAATATTGTCAAGGTTTTGTTGGTTATGTAAATGCCGGGCATTATTTGTATTATTACATGAAGTTTGGTCTTCAAGTAAGTACTGATTTGCATGTGAGGATACTGCCAAACTATGACGTTCGACATGGCAGCCACTTGTTGATACTTATAAAAAGCAATTCAGGAATGCGTGTTTGGCTGAGATCAATAATTCAACACATTTTGCAATAATATGATGTTTATTTGAAAATGAAGATTTCAACAATATAGTGGGAAGCTTGGATAGCTCAATTGAAAGAAGGATATAACAAAGGAGACAGAATACAACACATTTTGTCAAAGTTCTTTTCCAGACATGATCTTCAACAGAACGGTGAAATAGATGTTCAACAAATACACTCGATTGATAATTTGACGGATGTGTTCATTAAAGCATTACCAACCTCGACATTTGAGAAGTCGGTATACAAGATTTGGATATGTCGTCTCCAAGAATTAAGTGATATTTTAATCGGGGGGAATATAATACGCGCTGTACTCTTTTTCCCTTAGCTGAGGTTTTGTCCCACTCGGGTTTTCCTTGCAAGGTTTTTAACGAGCGCAAACAGCAATGCGTATTACAAGATATGTGTACTCTTTTTCCTTCACTAGATTTTTCCCCTTTGGGTTTTTCTAGTAAGGTTTTAATGAGCACATTATCTATATGGACATCCAAGGGGGAGTGTTATGAAATATTAGAATAATACGGTGGATGTTCAACTCCTAAAGAATTAACTCCCACTACTCTTCTCCATGATGTATAGTTAATCCTCCACTACTTCCTCACCATTATGTGGTTATTACTCCCACACCTCCATGATCTCCCCCATAACTATCCCATGATGTCAATTGGTTAATGTCATCTTTAAGACATCTTTTATAACTCTACCTCTATGTAATAGTATAAGTAGAGGTATGTGATGTGATATGAATACACACTTGAACACATTTGGTTGAATAAGAAATCTCTCCTCTCTTGTCTCTCTATTTCTATTGTTTTCATCCTTTACTATTATTACTCTTTTAGCTTAATTTTACAACACTAATTTTTTTTTTTTTTTGTAAATCCCGTTAGGGAAAAGGGTATATTGGCACTATTTGTGTAAGGGCAAGGGTATATTTGCATCATTTTGTAATGGTAAGGGTATATATACACCACTTTTTAAACAGTGTATATCTGCTCTAAATCGCAAAGTTGAGGGGTATAAGGTGCAAATATATGCCTCAACTTTGCGATTTAGAGCAAATATACCCTTCATTACAAAAGTGGTGTATATATGCCCCTGTCGTTACAAAATGGTGCAAATATACCCTGCCGTTACAAAATGGTGCAAATATACCCTTTTTGCTGACGAGATTTTTTTAAAAGTCATTTAGGTTATTTTTAATTAAAAAAATGCCACGTGACTTTAAAAAAAAATCTACCTATTTTTTTTTTTTTGAGTAGACATATTTTTGTAAAGCCACATGGTAGTTTTTTTTATGGTGTGTCGGGTCTAGTTCGTTTAAAAAAATATCTCCGTGACTTTAAAAAAATAAGTCTACTCATTTTTTAAACGAACCTGATCCTACCCACTAGAAAAAAATTACTATGTGGCTTTAGAAAAGTATGCCTACTAAAAATAAATGGGTAGAATTTTTTTTAAAGTCACGGGATATTTTTTTAATTAAAAAAGAACCTAAATGATTTTAAAAAAATCCTATCAGCGAAAAGGGTATATTTGCACCATTTTATAACGGTAAGGGTATATTTGCATCATTTTGTAACGACAGAGGTATATATACACCACTTTTGTAACGAGAGATATATCTACTCTTAACCGCAAAATGAAGGGGTATATTTACGCCTTTAACAAATTAACTTACTTCAACTACTATACAAGCTAATATGATGTACGTTATCTAACCAATTAGTATCACATAAAATGAGACAAACATAATAATAATCAAAATAACAACAACAACTTTGGCTTCCTTCTTTCTTTTTCTTTTTTTCTTTTACAAGGTTAAAAAATACTTTACTTCATTTGTAAAAATTTACTCAAAAAATGAGGCAATTCTTGAACGAGGGCCAAATTGCTATTGTAACAAAATGAAGGGAGCAAAGTCTAGAAGAGACATGTCGGATTAGAAACAGAACAACCGAAGATCTCAGAAAACCCTAGTAAACCTCCATAATAACCAAGAATCAAATTAGTGTAAGATTTGATGGGGGAATCAGAGGTTAAAGCAGAGAAAACACTGAAAGATCAGGGAAATGAGTTCTTTAAAGCTGGGAATTATCTCAAAGCTGCAGCTTTGTACACTCAAGCCATCAAGAAAGACCCATCAAATGCCACTCTTTACAGGTTTCTATTCATTACCCAGATGCTTTTTCGTGTTAAAGTTGTAATCTTGCTTGTGGGGTTTTGTACAGTTTTATAGAAAAGTTGTAATCTTGCTTGTGGTTTTTGTAGAGTTATGTATAAAAGTTGTAATTTTGCTTGTGGGCGTGTACATTTTTGTAAAGAAGCTGGCATATTGCTTTGTGTGTTTTTTGTTGGCTGCTTAAATTTGTGGTGCTTTACTATAAATGCGATGCTAATATACATTTGGTGAGCATTGTCTCGCTCCCCTGCGGGATTAGCATTATTCTCGTAGTTTCTTGTCCTTCGATTTTTGTTACTACCTGTTGTTTCTTGTGCTTTGGTTATCGAACTATTTATGCTCGGAATGCTATGTTACACTATTTCTATTATTTGATATGTCTTATTTGCTATCCCTTGTTTACTTCTGTATTGTCCTTTTCAAATTGACTTGTTATGTCATATGTGTTACTTGAGCCGAGGGTCTTTCAGAAAAAACCTCTCTATCTTCATGAGGTAGGGGTAAGGCCTGCGTACACTCTACCCTCCCCATACCCCCATTGTGGGAATACACTGGGTATGTTGTTGTTGTTGTAGTGTAAAGTTTTTCGTCTTGCTTGTGGGTTTTGTGTTGGCTACTTATTCTGTGGCGTTTTATTTCAATTCTGATGCTGTCCTGTGGTTGTTGGGTTATACATTTATGGATTAGAGTTTTCATCTTGCTTGTGGATTTTGTAGTTGGCTACTCATTCTTTTGCTCCTTTCTGATTGTGTTTGTTCTTAATCTACTAATATGTCTTTCTTGATTCACTGTATTTCTGCAATAGAATTGTTAATGGACCTTTAAGTTATGTTCATAATGCTGCTAAGTAACTCCAATAAGTTAGGGGACTACCTACTGTTTATGCAGTTATTTCAAAAATAAATGAAACTTAGTAGTATTAAACAGAGTTATTGTCGAAGTAACGGGTACGTTTGACCAAAAAGGACTTTTTACGTGTAAAAAAACGAATGGAATTTGTGGTTAGCTATGTGTTGGCTTTCCTTCAATTGAGAACCTAGTAAACCACTAAACCTGCCGAAGTTAACCATATCAGTATACTTTTCTTACTTTTAAGATGTTGTTCAGATTTCAGAAAACACATTTAAATTGTGAGGCATCCGTCTTCACTCTCCCTAGTGTCTTTAAAAGCAAAAAGTGCAGCAAAGCGACAAGATCCATTTGCTTGAAGCGGAAAGTGAGAAGTAAACGTGCAAACTTTTTGAAATGAAAAGCGGACAATTTATGGAACATAAAAATATCAACTATATATGAATTTACTACTGTAATAATCAAATTGTAATTAAAATAACTAATTAGTGTCTTATATACAGTAATGTAGTTATTGAGATTTACAGAACTGCTGCTTCCTGTTGGGAGCGCTTTGTGTCACTGTTTGACGTGCACTCTTTTCAGAGGTGCATTGCTTCGTCCTTGAAGGGATATATATTGCCATTGATTGTGAAACAAAATTTATTAATTGATTGTATGTCATTTCTGATGGACAAGATTCTAGGATAGGACCTTCGATCGGAGGCAATAGTACAACTATTTGTGTATGCTGCATTTATTATTTGATTAGTATTAAAGTTTGTAAGATACTTTTCATTAATGCTCTCCTCACTGCTATTTGAGGATTCTTCTTCAGTTGCTAGTTGCTTAAACCAGAAAAGTAAAACGACTAAGGTCTTAACAACTTGATGTTCAACATGAGAGACATCTAACTCCTCTAACACAGATAACATAAAGACTAGGATTACACCACAGCGACACCACTCTTACCTAATTACCTTCTTGAGGCACCATCTGTGTTACATTTAATCCATTGTCAACTAGGGAATTCAGGGGTCACCTAATGGACCTCTAAGCTATTTTCATAATGCAGCTAACTAGCTCCAATAAGTTAGAGGGGCTACCTAGTAATTATCTAGTTATTTCAAAACTAAATGGAACTTAGTGTAACGGGTACATTTGACAGAAAAGGACTTTTTACGTGTAAAAAAGTGAATGGAATTTGTCGTTAGCTATGTGTTGGCATTCCTTCAATTGAGAACATTGTAAACTACTAAACCTGCAGAAATGACGTAGCTTCTTGTTGACCATAATAGTACACTTCTTTTACTTTTAAGATGTTCAGATTTCAGAAAACGTATTTAAATTGTTAGGCATCTGTCTTTACTCCCCCCAGTGTCTTTAAAAGCAAAAAGTGCAAAAATGCGACAAGATCCATTGGCTTGAAGGGAAAAGGGAGAAGTAAAAGCGCAAACTTCTTGAAATGAAGCGGACATTTATGGAAGATAAAAATATCAACTATATATGAATTTACTACTGTAATAATCAAAATAACTAGTTAGTATCCAATATTCAATAACCTTCTCAAAAAAATAAAAAATTATCCTTCTCAAAAGTATCCAATATTCAATAATGCTTTTATTAATCCATATCCGCAGAATTGAGATTTAAAGAACCAACTGCTTCTTGTTGGATCACCTTGCGTCATTGTTTGAGTGCACTCTTCTCAGAAGTGCATTGCTTCGTTCTTGAAGGGATATATATTGTCATTTATTGTTTATTTTGTTTCAGAAACAAAATGTATTATTTGATTGTATGTCATTTCTGATGACAAGGTTCTGGGACCTCCCATCGGGGCAATAGTACAACTCTTTGTGTATGCTACATTTATTATTTTGATTAGTATTAAAGTTTCTAATATACTTTTCATTAATGCTCCTTTCACTACAATGTAGGATCCTTCTTCGCTTGATAGTTGCTTGTAAAGAATCAGAAAACTAAAGCGACTAAGGTCCTAACAACTTGATTCCTGACAGTTCAAAATGAGGGACATCTAACTCCTCTTAGATAACATAAAGACTAGGATTACGCCACATCGACACCACTCTTACCTGGATTGCCTCTTGATGCACCATATGTGTTACGTTTAATCCCATTGTCCACTAAGGAATTCCCAACATACTCTTCTATAATCGCGAACCATATTCAACTTTAAGGCATTTCATTGCACTTTAATCATCCTCGTGAAGAGGTGCACTCCGATACCATTGATGTCCCATAGCTTTTATAGTAATAACTGGATCTAATGCTACCTCGTCCATTGAGTATAACTGAGAAAATGATGGTATAGCAATGAACATAGGGATTGATACTAGGAAACATGGTCCAAAGAATCTCGATAGTAGTTCCATTAGAGTTCCCTTAGGATAGAAAAAAGAGAATAGAAAATCATTTTTGGGCTGTCAAACTAAGTCACTGCCCACAAAGTACTTGGGAATGCCTCTGGGTGCTAACCACAAGGCACAAGAGATATGGAATGATGTGTTAGAAAGGTGCGAAAAGAAATTGACAAGATGGAAGAGTCAATATTTATCTCTTGGGGGTAGACTGACTTTGATAAATTCAGTCTTGGATGCCTTACCTACTTAAATGATGTCTTTGCTTCCTCTTCCCAGGGGCATAGAGAAGAAGATTAACAAAGTAAGAAGGGAATTTTTGTGGCATGGTAACAAAGACAAGAAAGGTTATAACTTAGTGGAGTGGGAGATTGTGACGCTCAGCAAGCAACATGGTGGCATGGGGATTAAGAATCTCAGACTTCATAACCAGAGTCTACTACAGAAGTGGTTGTGGAGATTTTGCAAGGAAGACATATCTCTCTGGAGGAAATACATAGCTCAAAAATATGGTTTGTTGAATCAGTGGACAACAAATGAAGTAAATACTACTTACAGATGCAGTGTTTGGAAGACTATTAGGAGAATGTGGAATGAATGCAGTAAAAATTTGAGCATAAAGGTGGGGGATGGGACAAAAACTTCCTTCTGGGAAGATCATTGGATTGGGCACTGTAATCTCAAAACTTTATTCCAGGACTTACACATTCTCAGTTTCCGAAAAAAGGACAAAATATCCCAAATGTGGACAGCACAAGGGTGGAATCTTTTGTTTAGAAGGGCACTAAATGATTGGGAAATAGGGAGAGTCACAGATTTGCTTTTGGTACTCAATTCCTTCATAGGAACCACTAATGTTCCAGATAAACCAGTTTGGAAACTATGCAGCAAAGGGAATTTCACTGTTAAATCAGTCTATTGGGAGAAGAACAAGGTTGTAAATCCATCTCTAGTTTGGCCATGGAAACTTATTTGGAAAGTTAAAATTCCATATAAGGTTTCTACTTTTGTTTGGTTAGTTTTGAAGCGGGCTTGTCTAACACAAGAGGCTCTACAAAGAAGAGGTCTTCAGATATGCTCAAGATGCCTACTTTGTGGGAAAGATGCAGAAACAAATGAGCATTTCTTCCTACATTGTCAGATAACTGCACATCTGTGGCACATGTTCTTTTGTATCCTAGGGGTGAAGTGGGTGTTACCAAGATCAACTCTAGAACTCCTATGCAACTGGAAAGGAATTGGAAGAAGGAAGGCGAAGGAAGATTGGTGGCAGTCCATTCCAGCTTGTATTTGGTGGTCAATTTGGAAGGAGAGAAACTCAAGACAATTTGAAGATAAAGCTAACTCCATCCAGATAGTTAAAATGAAGTGTCTTAGTTTCTTTTATTTTTGGTGTAAACAAGATATTGTGGGGGAAGTAGGTGATTTGGTAGATTTTCTAGGCAATGTGTAAATTATAACTAGCATCATTACCTCCTGGCCACTGTTTTTGGTGGCTTTACATGTAAAGTTTCATTTTGAATGCTGATACTTTTGGATGGAATGCAAATGTTACCTTATTAAAAAAAAAGAATAGAAAATCATTTGGAACCCTCAGGGGTTGGCCTGGTGGCAATTGACTTGAGCCTTGGGGTGCTCCCTTTCAAGGTCTCGAGTTCGAAACCCGCCGGGTGCAAACAACCGAGGCCGTCTGACGGGGAAACCACGAATCAACCGTGGTGCACTTGCGGAAAACTCCTTGCCGAGGGGCAGGCACCCCGGATTAGTCGGGGCTCAAAGAGACTCGGACACCAGTGCTTAATCAAAAAAAAAAAAAAAAAAAAAGAATAGAAAATCATTTGGAAAAGGAACTCCAATAGAATGTCTATCAATCAATCAGCTATGCGTCAGTCTTATCATTGCGTTGGCTTTTTGAATCCTCTATGATTTTTTCGTCCTATTTGGGTCAATTTCATTCCAATATTAATTTATTTGTCTTGTAAGATAATTTAGGGTTCTCTAGAAGTACACGTCCTCTAAACACATATCGAAAAGGTAGAGGTACTATAAATCTAACACTTTTTCCTACACTGACATACAAGTCTAACCAGTCTAAAAGGAATCATGGAAAACATCAAATCTGATGTAAGTGTAAAGCAACTAAGCCTTAATTTCAACTAGTTTATATGACCTATGTTTTCTCTTGTGCCGAGGGTCTATCGGAAACAGCCTTTCTCCTCCCAAGGTAGGGGTAAGGTCTGCATACATTCGACCCACCCTTGATCCACTTGTGGGATTACACTGGGTATGTTTGTTGTTGTTTAGATGGCCTATGTTGATCCTTTCTTTCTATTTTGTTATGTGCTTAGCTAAGTTTTCACCTAAGTTCTCATTGTGTCCAACACATTGTAGTTCTATTGAGGAACCACTCTCTCGGTGATTTTAGGCTATGTTGCTCGGAATCTCCAAAAATATTGCCGCACCCATGTCGGATCCTCCAAAAATGTGCTACTTTTGGAGGGTCTGACACGCCGACGTCATTTTTGAAGAATCTGAGCAACATATTAGGTTTACCTCTTCTATTTTAGCATTGTCACCATATTGTCGCAAAAAGGAGTTCTAATGGAATATAAGAACTAAATCCTAATTAGGCTAGAAATCTATATAGAGAATGCTAGACTAATCACCAGCAACTCTTAAATTTCTGCTAGGTTCTTGTGTTTCAGTTACTTTTCCTTCTTTCCTCTAGGTATTCTTGCCTTACTAATTGTTACAGAAACATAATCTTTTCTGCTCTCACCATTTATGCCTCTATTGACATTTAATTTAGTGAAGACATTTCAATCAGCAAGAATTGACATTTAATTAAGTGAAAATCATAATGCTATCTACTACTTTTCTTGATGGATTGCTTGCTTTTTATGCATTTTTCTCTGAATATTTGTTGTGTTAGGAATTAGCTTTCTAATTCTATCATCATATCGAGTTTGTGAAACGGACTCTTGTTCCTTATATGCTTTTCTCTTTCTTCAACTATGTACAGCAATCGTGCTGCAGCATTTTTGCATCTGGTTAAACTTAGCAAAGCGCTTGCTGATGCCGAAATGACGATCAATCTGAAGCCAGAGTGGGAAAAGGTATGCTTCCAGAAATGTTTGAACTTCTTGTTATCTGAGCAACGTATTTCTCCTTATAAAATGACTCGATTGCACGTGTAGGGTTATTTCAGGAAAGGATGCATACTAGAGGCTATGGAACGCTATGATGATGTATGTATAACATATTTCCTCTTATTTATTGGAGAACTTTCATGTTCCGGGTTTGATATTTATTATCGTGATGTAGGCCTTAGCTGCTTTCCAGATAGCATCAAAATACAATCCACAAAGTTCGGAAGTATCCAAGAAGATAAAGACAGTTACACAGTTGGCTAAAGATAAGAAGCGAACTGAAGAACTGGAGAACATGAGATCCAATGTTGACATGGCAAAACATTTTGATACATTTAAATCTGAACTGGTCAGTGTCTTCTGCATATATTTCTAGAGACAATAGTACGAGAAATATACATGGCACTTCTTTCTCTATGATTGCTGGTTCACTTTTTAAATATGGTTTTGGTCATATACTACTTTTAGTTCATGCAAACTGTGAAATATAACCTATTTCTACTCATACAGGTAAGATACTTGTTGCATTACTAGCTGTGTGATATAGCCCCAAATCAAATTTCTGGGGAATGTCTTTCCAGGAAGTTTCTGCATGAGATGTACTAAGCTTGATTCTCCTTTTGCAGTCTGAAAAATATGGAGCCGAAGATAGCTGGAAAGACATTTTCTCTTATCTTGTTGAAACAGTAGAGAATGCTGTTAAGTCATGGCATGAAACTTCAAAAGTGGATCCTAGAGTTTATTTCCTTCTGAACAAAGAGAAAACAGACACGGAGAAGTATGCTCCAGCTGTTAATATAGATAAGGTGTTAAAACTACTTCCAAAAATTCTCCTCATGCGTGTTTTTCTAACAATTTCAGCCTTCCTCCTATATGTCTTAATTGGATTAGTGAGTTGTAGATTACTTTTGTCAAGTGCAGTTGGATATATCTATACTATCTAATTGTGTACTTCTATTCATGTGCTAGGCTTTTGAGTCACCTCATACGCACAACAATTGTTTTGCATTTCTTCGACAGTATGCTGAAGATTCTTTCGCTCAAGCTGCGTGTTTAGTGACACCAAAAAGTATCATATCTTATCCACAGGTAAATTCAATCATTAAATACTCTTTTAGAAGATGTAGCTTACTTTTACCCCCCAAATAATGACTGGTGTGTTTGCTCCTGAGGGTGAACAAGGAATGAGGAAACATAATAAGATTGAGGGTTTTGCGTTTTTTCTTCTCACTTTCTTCAATTTCCAATAAAATACGAGTTAAAAACAGCTTATTGGAGCAGTGATGATTATTGCACAAATTGTGAAGTACTAAAACTCTACCTTATTAAAAAAAAGAAAGAAAAAACAGCTTATTGTACGGATTCACTCACTGAAAGGTGTAAAGAGGTACTTAGCTTATTAGTTGTGTACAAGTTGGTCCGGACACCACTGTTATTAAAACAAGAGGTTATTAGCTTAATCTTGTTCCAATTTAACCAATATTTGATCTTTCTTTGTGTCTACAAGAAGCATCATAGTTTGTGAGGAGTCTTGTCCGGTGAAAATATTAATCTGTTAGGGACTGTAATTGTGTCAACTGCTTCTCGTTTGCTCTATGAATACTGGATTTTGGTTCTATACTTCCATTTTACCAATTAACCGGAAGCAATTCCTGACCTTTGTAGGTTTGCATTTTATTTGTGCTTTGTTCTATTAGCATCGACCTCTGTAGGTTTGCATTTAATTTGTGCTTTGTTCTATTAGCATCTTATTTCTGGTTCAGAAAAACACATGCCAAAGGAATTTGAAATCAAAATGAACTTGACTTGTATCTTCGGGAGAGTTGGCTAAAGGTGATCTTGACCGATGATGGTTTAGTATCATGGTAGTGTCTGGTGTGAACCAAAGACAACATTGCATTTATTTAGTGTTTTCTTTTTGTGCAGTCATTGCGATTGATCTATTCTTTCCTGATTGTTTGGCCTTATTTATATGATCTGACAGGTCTGGAAAGGTGTAGGATCGAGGAAATGGAAGCATGGGCAAAATGATGGAATTTTTGTCCAATTTGAATCTCCTTCAATGCGGAGGTTGTGGTTTATCCCTAGCTTCACTGAGAAAGGCAAAACCTTGTGCAGGTCAGTTTCCTTTGTCTTAGCCAAAGGACAAGCACACAGAAAAAGAGAAATAAATGGATGTCACCGCCACAGGCATGCATGCGCATGTGCACCTTATTCTATTTTAATAAAATGCATTACAAGTGCTATTATTGTTTTCATGGATAAAATACATAGCATATGAATTTGTGACTTCAATACGTATCTTAAGCATACCAACTTATCAAATTCTAAAAGGATAATAGCTTAATGAGTCATGTTATCATGCACATCAAGTGTGGGCTAAGCAATTGACGCATGAGAGATTATACAAAACAAACGAGTAATTCAAACTGAATGTGCATTTCTGGATTTCCTTTCACCTGTGAAGCCAGTGTACATTTCTTTTTAACTCGGGGAACCATCCTTCTGAACTTTTCCATATTTTTTTCGCCACAAGTGATACTGTGAGTGTAACGTGTGGTGGCTAAGGATTTTAATTTCATGAATGAGTTGAGAAGCTCATGCTTTTGAAGATATTTGATCTTTTGCTGCAATTCTTCTGTGTAAGAAGCTTCTACTTTAAGTCCTTTATATGGTAAAAGGGTCCTGTACTGGTTTTCATAGTTGACTCTGTCAATAGGGACTTGCTAAATATAGTATCCTAGGATTAAGAGAAACCTTGGAAAATATGTTTAAGTGATGCCAACTTCTTTCAATGAACAAATTGACAGATGATATCTTTTTGATGATGAGATCTTTTTGCATAATCGTGCTTGTTAAGCAAACATAGCTGATTGTATATAATTTAATACACATGTTTAATTTTCCAAGGAGTGATTCACAAGTATGCAAATTCAATTTGAGGCATTGGTTCGTTCTTCACTCCTGACCTCCATCTTCAACTTTCAGGGATCCAGTGCCTTTGGATATTAGTGCACATGAAATTCTTCCTCGTGTATTCAAGCAAGTATAGTTGCGTATCTTGGGTCAGCTCTTTGGAGGATCAAGTCGGGCAGAAAATGGGCCTATTATGTATGAGTAAAAGCAAGGATGGTACATTACATCTTTGCTTTGATCCGATTTAATATCCTTGCTCTGGGGTCTAAAGTTTCATTGATTGGCGCAATATGGGCAAGCTGTCAAGCCCCGGAGTTATCTTATATTAGCGAGGGTTATCTGAGCTGTCAAGATATCAGAATCTTTTGAAGTTTTCTTATAGTAGATTATAATTTTCTAGTGTTGCGTGGTTCGTGTATTTTCAATTCACTTTCACTATGTTGTTGGCTGTTTGATGCTGGCAGTTTTGATTGATGTCTTAAAACTTAATAAGTCATTTTTTCAATCGTTTTCGGAATGGGACAGTTGTAAATTTGCCTGATGCCATTGTTACCTGAACTTGGTTTTTGTCTCTCCGAAAGTACATTCGATCAGTTATTCACGATGTTCATCACGGTTATCCTGCCACTCAACTTCCTCTTTTTTGTATAATTTTCGTATCTCACATTTTGGCATATTGTACATTTTCCTTTTCCTCTTGTGGTGGGATTCTTTAACATGACAAAATTTCTTTAATTTACTCTAGTGCCTCCTTGTGCATGCATTGGGGCAACGTTAAAGTTGAGACCTATAGGTCACGGGTTCGAGCCATGTGATGCTTGTGTTAGGGTAGGTTAGACGGTCTTTCGGATCCATGTGAATGCGGGATACGGTTCTTCCTAGTGTCTCTGCATAACCTTAGACCCTACGTGATTATGTGAATGCGGGATACTTAAATTTGCATGTGTCAATTTGGGCTGTCCATTTTTCACTCTAGTGTCTCTGCATAACCTCAGACCATACAACTTCTCATTTCACATAGTAACATTTCGTGATGGAAATGCTTTTTAGAAACTATGCATTTTTGGACTAATAAATTTGTTAAAACAATTTTTTTTTATAAAACATTATGTGTCAATTTGAACGGTTAATACTTAATCCTGCTACTGTCTCATTCTATGTGACACAATTACTATTTAAAGAGGTAAATTATTACATGGTTTGTTTATAGTCTTATAAATTGTAAAATACTTCTTCTATGTGACACAATTACTATTTAAAGAGGTAAATTATTAGATGGTTTGTTTATAGTCTTATAAATTGTAAAATACTTCTAAAAACCGTAACCTATAATACTTTATATAGTTTTTGCATATGTAGACTGTTATTTTAGAAAAAGTTGAAGGATCGACATCCCAATTGAAATAGAAATTAGAGCATTTGATCATTGTACTTAGAATCTGTTCATTCTTTTTGAAACAGATGAATTGTGTTAGGAACTAATTTGACTAATATTTCATATTGGACAGAAGTACAAAATATAGAGACACTGGAATATTAAAGCAACTTCCAATAACTTAGTACAGATATATGAATTTTACAAAATTGCATTAGGGTAAATAAACAAGCTGTAAGATGTTTCACTTGGTGAAACAGTAAAGAGAAATTAATTAATTAATTAATACTAATACACTTATATTATTTTAATGGGATCATTATACGTTATCATCTGGAGTTGCTGAAGAATCAATTCTCTTGGATTGGAACTTGCAAGTGTGAAGAATATAATTGCATGCATTTACAGCTTCACCAACTGTTAAATAGATCCATTCTTTGCCAATTGTGTCAATGAAATTTGACTTGTCCAGCTTCTTCATCACCTCCCCTCCCGGATTTGCCAATAAAACCTATATTAATAAACACGTTTGATTAGTAAACCATAATTAGTACTAAATTTATATCATAGTTACGGCAAAAAAGAATTAACTATAAATCAGGCAGCAGTTGATAAGATGTCACTTGATTCGAACTCATGACTGAAATTCGAGCTGTGATTTATTAACCACTAAATTTTCCTCGTAGAGACAACTATAATTTATTAAAAGAAGTAATACTGTGAAATTTCTTGTTTTTTTTTTCTTTTCTTATCCGCACCTATATATTATATATAGGAAAGAAATGTACCTTAAGGCATCGTCTATCGGCATTTCTCTTCACTTCCTCAAGCATACTAATTCCACTTGTATCAATGTTTCCAACAGCTGCATTTGGCGGATTAATATCAGCACGTTGACATTAACAAGAGAAACAAATTAAACTAGCATTTAATGACAAATTTCTTTATCTTGAATTATTAACACTTACCACTCATATCCAATATGACATATTGCAGCTCAATCTCTGTTGATGTTCTTTGCTTCTCGTCTTCTTCATCTATCCATCTTGATATTCTAAAACACATTCAAGTCCATAGTTTAGTATAATTAGCACGTTAGTATGGGATAAATTCACAAATAACGATTTTTTCAGCCTTTATAATTGAAAAATAGTCACTGTGACGGAGCTACAAAAATATCTTGAAGTCTTAACATTGAAATTTGAAACTCCGTGGCTATTTTGGACCAGAAAGTGGCTGTGGGTGCTATTTCATCGTTATTATGCTGAAGTTATCACTAAATTGAATTGAAAATGTGAGTGTTTTAGTTACCTTTCCCTCAAATAACTTGCATTTGCAAAATAGATGGGGGCATCAATGTGAATGATGAGAACTCCAGGAACACTGCTTGCTGCTGAATATTGTTCAGTGCTTCTATAGGTCGTTGAATTAGGTATTTTACCTAAAACAAATGTTTTAGGCCTTGCTACAAAGAGAAGTATCCTAAGTAAGGACATTGCCACCTAAAACACACATAAAAAACATAGTCACCATTAGTGGAAACATTCAATTGATAAGTACAGACTCATTTTTTCTGAAAAAGTTCAAGTTTTTTGCCCCACAATCGGGTGACAAAGGTAATTGCGCATGACTCTATGTAAAAGATGATAAATAATCTGCTATAATATGTTAAGCTACTTACCGCGACTATTAGGCCAACTTCAACACTACCAAAGACAACTCCAATGTAAGAACTAATGCATACGAGGAAATCGTATTTGTCAACTTTCCAAAGGTGGATAGCAGCATTGTAGTCAATTATGCCTAGCATGGCTGAAATTATAATGGAGGACAGAACAACAAGGGGTGTGTAATAGAACAATGGTGTAAGCAATAACAATGTTATCATCACTGCTGTTGCCATTACTATGTTGGACACTGTTGTCTTACATCCTGCATTGAAATTCACCGCCGTTCGTGAGAATGGTCCTGAAAAGTAAAGGAGAAAGCTTAAGCAAGTAGCCGGACTATACTAAAAAATGTTTGCATCCTCTAACCAATATATATAAATTATACTTATATTATACATTTGCTTGCTATTTTCTTGGATGGCCGACTATTTAAGTTAATTTCTTATCTTTATTGGTTTTACTAACTTTAGCCAATATGAAGTGTTTACTATGTATATATTCAGGGTATATACATTATACACTTGTTATACATTGATTATTCACCGGTGACGACTATAAACAGTTACAACTAGATGGATAAATTATTTTACAACTAGATGGATAAATTATTTCTAGCCGACGGGCTAAAAATGTAAAGATCCCCATCTTAGGGAAATGGAGAAATTTATTATGGGCATAGTAATGGAATTGAATAGGTTGTATTGGGCCAAGAGATGTTAGAATAGTTTTGGTGAAAGAGTACCTGTTGTTAAGTAGCAAGAGGTGCAAGAACCAGCAATATTCATCAGGCCAAAGGCGATCATTTCTTTGTTTCCATCAACATCATAGTTCTCCAGTATGGCGAAACTCCTTCCTACTGCTATTCCTTCCTGCAATATTATTTAATCTCATTAATTAAAATAGTAAAAATAGGTAAGCAAAATATGTGAATTGGTATTTAGCAAATAAAATGGAACAAAATGTTGCGGGTAATATTAATACCTCATGTACTATTGTTTTTCAAGTACCTTTCGGAAAGATAGGAGTTATAAGGGTGCAACTTTACTAGTCTATATCTACTTTATTTTTAAAATTGCAAATCTCAATGGCTAGCTAGGTGGAGCGGAGGAAATCTAAATGAATTCTCTTAATTAAAAAATTAAATTGTGATTTTTTTTAATTATATATAAGTTTTATTATATATAAGTTGTTGAATATCCTTGATATATAAAAAAAAAAAGTCTATTCAAGTGACAAAGGGGGGTCCAAATATTGCTTTAATTAGATCACATGTTTAAACATATCCTATAAGTGCCATTCCCTTATTTTTTTTACAAAAATTCCCTTATATAAATTTGTCACTGATAAATTTCACTTTTGACGGAGGATTACCTATAGATTTCTTGGTTATCTAACGGTATAAAAAAATTCTTTCACTCGAAGTATATAAGTTAAACCCATTAAAATATATAAAATTGTACTTCCTGGAAACAAGATTTCTCTATATTGTTTTGGACAAATGTTCATAAAGTTTATCTTTTTTGAGTACTATGTCATTATGTTCGTTTCTTCATGCATAATTTACGCGATAAGTTACGATTTCGGCAGAACCTAATAGCTTTGACTCAAATTCTATTTTTTAGGTTAAGAAATCACTTATATGTGTAACTAGTCTATCATGAACCCAGTTATTGTCCTGTCGTTAGTTCATAACCCATAAATTTAAAATTTTGGGCCTACCCCTAGCTGAACCTAAATTGGTATGACAGAAAAGATGTTGTTTTAAAAAAGATTTTCTTTAAAAGAATTATTAACAATTGTATGTGAGTTAATACTTACAGCCAAGGCGATGACACCAGTGACGATCCCAGTCTTAATGGCAGCTGTAAGATACTGTGAGCTAAATGCCAGTTCAGAATACGATGGTGGATTTATCCCCTTTTTCAAGTGCCCAATCTGGGAAACAAAAATCCAAAAAAAATATTCACTGACTAATTAGCCGCATGTACTGCCTTATAATACAAAAAACATCAGTAAGACAATTTTAATCATCCTAAGGGAACAATATGCATGTGAACTTCACTACTCACTTATAATTATGTGCACATGTATAGAGATAAATATGAATTTTAACAGTACTGAAATAGTACAGAAAAAGAATTAATTAATTTCGAATGTGGAGAATTATTACCACTTGAACGCCATTTTTTTCAGCATGGGTGAAATAAACAAGAAGACTTCCCAAAATCACTGATGTTAGAGGCGCCATACAACTTATCCAAAAGAAAGCTGGCTTCTTTTTGCTCTGGCAATGGTAGACAAGTTCATATTAGTAAACCAATATATAGTGAACCCGAAATGAAAATATTACAGAAAAACGCTAGGAACCATTAGAATTAATTAATTAAATACTTCAAAGACAATAACTCTCTGAGTTATTCATAATATCGGTGAAGCTTTACTTGGAAAAATATAAACTACGTAAATATATGCAAGTATCACATGCCTAATGAATAGTGTGATGATTTAGGCATAAATCTGAAAGTAGATTTAAGGACATGTAACGCAATACTGTAGTAACATACGTCTAAAGTTAAACTATAAATATTCTAACTGACCGAAAGCGAGTATGAATTTTAAATTAATATACTTACAAAATATCTGGTTAGCAAGAGGAAGAAGAGGAAACAGCAACCGAGGACTCCACTTTCCCATCTCCACTGCAGAAAATTAAAAAATAAAATAAAAAACATTTTAGAAACTAAGAATGTAAAAGAAAACATACTCCAGTTATCTCATTTTATGTGATTAATTTTATGTTTTAGCCTATCCCAGTCAGAGTGCGTCACATAAAATGGGATTAAAAAGGAAAGAGTAAAGGAATTACCTGGTGCATTTGGCTGAAGATAGAGCACATGACACTGACAATATCAGTTTGATGGGTGAAATGAACGAGTCCAAGTATTCCTTTGAGTTGCTGTAAGCACACAACAGTGGCTGCTCCACCCATGAACCCTAATATTGTTGCTTGCGACAGAAAGTCCACTATAAATCCTAGCCTATATGATCATCATAAAAAAACAAGAGACAATTACTTTAGTTAATTAAACCATGCATGATTATAATCTTGTATGTAGTTATTGTGAAATCAATTTCAAAACTTTACTGTTTTAAGTATTTAGTTCATATATATATAATCATTGCTGAATTATAAGTAGAGTCGGATCCACGATTATTACGTCTATCAAATACAAAGTATGCCATAAACATTTATTCACGTGTGACGATGAATGCAAATTTAGCATAAACATCTATATTTACAAAACGTATATCCTTCCCTGCTTAAAAACTAAATACAGGTAATTGCATGTCCATAAAATAATATGTAGGATTAATAACTTAAAAAAATAATTAAGACAAGTTGTTATAGCAAGTTAAAATATATATAGAGAAATACTATATATTTACACTGACCTTAACAAGCCTAATGAAGCTTGGAAAACTCCAGCAAAGAAAGTAGCAGTGAATACCAACTGTAGATAAAGCTTGGGATTTTCGTGAGGATTAACTACTTTCCCAAGCATTGCAGAAATGAGAAGTGATGGAACCGCCGAATTCCCTATTGCCAAATGCTTCGAACTTCCCAACATGGCATATATCATTGGTGGCACAAAGCTTGAATCTGCAAAATAATCCAATTTATATCCAAATCAAGGACGATAAAAATTAACCAAACGTCTTAGTAATTAGTAATTGTGCCGTGTACGTGCTGTATGGACTCGATGTATCATGTCATTTTGTAACTTAGACATCAAGAAACGTAGTTATAAAGTTATTTTTGTTACACATATTTTAAGCATTTAACTCCTTATATACACTGACACTATCCGTCTTAACAACTATTGTATATTAGATTGTCTGCCTAACTTTTCACTAACCTGATTGCATAAAATATCTTTTACACTGTTGGTATGTAGAAGTTAAATTTATACTTTAAAGGAGGCTAGCCTTGTATATACTTAGAAGCAAGATAACGAGTAGGGGCGGAGCTAGCATAGGAATTGCGGGTTCGGCCGAATTCAGTAATTTTGGTTCAAACCCTGTATTTGTCTTGAAAAAATATTTGAATATGTATAAATTGTTATTTTAGAACCTAGTAACTTAAACGAATTAGAATCCTGAACCCATAAGCTTCAAATCCTGACTCCTCCTCTGAATTATCGAGTAAATTAATTAAAATATTTACACTTTTGTAGTAAATAAGATGGATGGAGGATATTTTTGTTTGGGGGAAGGATTAAAATACTAGCAACTTACAAAGTCCAATAACTGGAGGCAAGTTAGCCAAGCCAGCATAGCTGATTCCTTGAGGAACAGCAAGACTAGCAATTGTGATTCCAGCAATAACATCAGCTTTAAGAAACTGAAAGTTATAACGAGGAGCCCAATCTAGTATTGGCACAAAATACTGCAAACCCAAAGAAATTTTCTTGGAAAGTGGCTGGTTCTTGAATTTCCTAAAGGGGTCATCAGGAAATAATGTTTCTTTCACATTAGACTTGAGTGTCTTCAACAGTGGCTTTGGTGGTGGAATTTCTACCTTTTGATAATTATGAGAATATTGATCAAAATCAGCATTACCCATAATTCTAAAGTTTTGTTCTAATTAATGAAAGATTAACTGATGATTAAAATCACCAAGAACTTGGATATTTATAATGTGAGATTCAGTGAGAAAGTGAGAAAAAGATTGATGTTGTAAATGAGAAAGTAATGGTTTTGGTTTCTTATGCATTTGGACTTAGAGGATGTCTATATATAGAGGGTCAAGAGGTGGTGGGGAGTACCTTTTTCCCCTTTTCAAAACTTTTTAATTTATTGTTTTTTTTTTTTTTTTTTTTTGGTGGGTCGACCCCCAGGAGTTGGGGGGACGGTATTGTGAAATATAATATCTCCGTGAGATTGCTTTTTCATCGTCAAAGATTATGGTGAAATGAAGGAAATTTCTTTATCTAGTAATTAAAGATCTCGAATTTAGAGCTTTGAAAATGAAATAATTTCCTTTTAAGGAGTTTTGGGTGACACGAATCCAAATTAGTTGAGTTAATGGATTCTGAATTTCGGATGGTGAACAGAAAAAGAAAGTGATGTCACCTTTGATCAAATAACTAGTGTACATTGTGAATTTTAGGTGAAGACATTCTACCTCCTACAATTTCTTGTTAAGAAAATTGACGATCCACATGACAGACAACGTTGTACCTTCAACTGTGCATCATAGATTAACTTTCAATTGAAAAAACAAATAATATTATAGTGACCATCAAAGGATGTGGTGCAGCGATGGAGCTGCTTCTCCCTTAATCAGATGTTTCGGGTTTGAGCTCTGGGTATGAAAAAATTCTTGGTAGAAAGCGCTTCCCCTAAATGAGCCCTATGCAGCACGAATTCGAATTTAGTCAGGCTCCAATGTGAATACCGGCGGAAAACAAAAAACAAAAACAAAAAAAAATTATAGTGACTACTCAGCACTGACTACGTAGAAAGGAAGGAACAAAATGCGAGTGTCTTTGGCGGGATTCCTGTAGTTTGTATAAATTACAACCACTATAGATTGCTATATTAATTTTCACCTTTTTAAAATCTTATTTTTCTAATTTCAATTCCCTCTCAGCCGAATTTAGTAGTTTTAGCTAAATTTTATATTTATATAAAATTTAAATTTTGATTTCGCGTTTGATACTATGTGGCACAAAGGAGGTCAAGAAGAGGAGTGACACGTGGCAACCAGTCAACGGCTTAGCCACAACTTTAATGGTATTCCAGCTAAGTGTAAGGTCTTACGTTGCCTCTTTACATAATGCATCAAGTAGATTTTAGAGCTCAATATTTTGTTGCCTAACTCCCATTCAAAATGCTTACGTCGACACGTATGATTGGTTGATAGAGATCCAAGAAGGGCACGTGGCATATGTTGGACTAACGTGGAGGAAACTCAGGCATAACTGTGGAGGAAGATACGAGAAATTAGGAATTATATCAACTTTTTGTCGAATCTTTGTTCTTTTTGTGCAAGTATCTGATTAAACTTAGTTTATTAGTAAGATAATTTGAACCTTTAACCGGCAGAAACCGTCAATGGGTCTAACTTTTTACTAGTGAATTATGCGTGTTTAATGATGATTTATACCAAGTACCAACTAGCACCTAACATATGCTGATATTTTTGGTGACATAGTTGAGTTATTACATGATAATTTATGAAGATCACTCATCTTTTATTTTATTATCCAAAAATTACTAAATTATATATACAACGAAAAGTTACTTATATGAATCTTTCAATCAAACTTTCCCGCATCACGAAAAATTATTACACAGTTTTTATGTAATTAAAAGTTATTCAAATTTGGCTAGTTAGTATCATTAAAATTCTATTATGTCCTTTTTTTTTCCTTCATAGAACTGCTATTCATTAAGCATAGAGAAGTCAATTGTACAAAGCAGTAAGCAACCTCATGGACAACCCAACCTGGGAAGTTCCTAAACCAAGAGACCTCATGAAATACTGATAAAGCTAACTTGGCTAATTTATGACTATAAATATTATAGTGTCTACTTATATATATATAAACTACATCATCTAGATATTGCTTTAGATGCCAAATATTCTAACATGCAGTAAGTACATCCCAAAAGAGAATTATTCTCCTATTAAGCATTTGAATCACTGCTCGTGAATCTTATAATTTTATGATCTTCTTCCATCCTTGCTCCACCGCAACATGGATTGCTTTTCGAATTCCCAACTCTTCAGCTATATTGGCTTTTCCAGCAAAATGAATTGGACTACCATAGGCATGAAACATATTACCATCAGTCTTCAAGGCTACCATAGCAATACTCGTTTTTCAAGTATTTTGAACACACCTGCATCAACATAAAGCAAAACGTTTTCTTGAGAAATAGTTAGTGAAGAGGGGTTAGTCACAGGTTGCCGCTCTTGGCGCATCTTGTTGCACTGTTTATCTCATCTGTAAACTCATTAAAGTCAGATAAAGCTTTTGATAAAATTTCAGCATCACTCCATAACAAGGAATTAAATACATAATCATTTTTAGCTTTCCAAATCATCCATAAAATAGATACAAATAATTGCAGTACAGTATTAGTATTCGGAAATTTTTCAGTATCTAAATATAGTTTATACCACCATGCCTAAAAATCTGAAATAAGGTGTAAATCAAGCCATTGGATCGGGCTTCTTTTCCACACATTAATGGATCTGGAACATTTGAAAAACATATGTTCTAAAGTTTCTGGTTCCAATCAACAAATAGGACAAGTTGAATCTATAGTTTGGATTCTCTTTGCGATTATACTCGAACAAAATGTTTCAATTTGTTTTTAATCTTCATGGATAACAATACAATTCTTGTTTCCTCCAGTAATTTTCTGTGATTCAAGTGGCTTTTTCGTCATATAAGTAATAAAGTTGAGGACTTTTTCATCACAAAAATAAATTAGTGATTTTGGTTCAATAAAGTGAAAGTTGAGTTTTTTTTTTTTTTTCACACGATGTCCGGTGCCGCGTGCTTTGAGGTCTAACTGATATAAATTTGCGCTGAAATTTTTTACTTTGAAGGTAAACTGTTCACTATCAAAGACAACTCCGTTCCTAGAGTTCGAACCGAAATTGGTTAAAGATATAAAAATACTTATAACTCCACAATAACCTTTGATAGTGCGGACGTTGAGTGATCATCCATGATAATAATAGTTATTGTTTCTCTACTAAAATTTATTTTATCAAAGATTTGGAATTTCTGAATGGATCCATCAATTGAAGGTATATTCGTATTTGCACAGATAAATAAGAATGCTATTCAATTATTTGTATGTAAGTTAAATCTCTATGGTAACTTGATTGTACAAATGGAGTTCACTTTTAGTTATTTAATCAGGGGTTTTCAAACATATATCTTCTGCATATCCAATCCTCAAATCTTGTCCAAATCCTACTTCTTTTTCGAATTGATATGGCACAAATAACAACGAGTTTTAGTTATTTAATGAGAGCGGATCTTCTGATAAGATTATCTTCCTTATGTTAACAAATATCAATCTTCACAAAAATAAAATTATAATTGATGCGTGTATAGAAAAACCCGAATGCAAACTCATCTGCTTGAAAAAGCATTAGCTAACCAATGTGTGTTTCATGTGACAATCAAGTAGGCGCTACAAGTTGATCATGATGTAGTACATATAATAATTTTTTGCTTTCAGTACTTTTTTGGAAAATCAGAAATTAAAGTAGGTGATTAAGAATAAGTTTTTTTTTTTCTTTTTCAACTTGCCTCTTTTGCGTCTTTTCTTACTGGCTAATAATACTATAATAAAATAAAATTAAAGATGGTGATAGTCAAATTTCTCTAAAATAAAATGTTGAAGACATAGACATGCACTCGACTCATTTTCAATTGGTTTCTTTCATCAATTAGGTTAAAAGTACACTTAGATAAATTCCTAGCTACTTGGAGATGATTGATGCTTTCAAAGATTGCGTGATTAATATCTGAGTATAAGTTGTTTTTACTGACAGTGTATAGATTCTTTCACACGATCAAATTGAGTTTACTAGGATACTATTCATAACAAGTATGATATGACAAGCTAGAAAATACATACTATATTAATTGAATAAGTTAAATTGATGATGTCAAAGTTATTTACATCGTCACCATGTATAACAGGATAACTTCATATATAGTCAGACCTCTCTAAACGGCACCCGCATATAATAATCAACTTTTTTCGGAACCAATTTTTTATGTTATATTTTACTTCTCTATAACAGCATTTCATATAGCTATAATGACAACAACCAACTTTATAACGAGATTTTCTTTGTAAAATTACCCCCCCCCCCCCCATATAACAGCTATCTTCTTTTTTTGGTAATATAATAATTAACCATCTTTACAAAAAAAAAAAATAGAATATCTATGATTACCAATAATAAGTGTAGAGATTTTGACAAAATATTTGATCATTTAATACACTATTACAATAAAAAAAATATTATATGAATTTATATATATTTTCACCATTAAATGATTTTCCTTCGTTATACAAAGTGTGATTAAGCTTAGAATTTGACAATTAAAAATGAAAATTAGATTTTATGCATCTTTTTTGCCTATAATGCATCCTTTTTGCATATAACTGCGAAATATTATTTAATTGTCAATGCTGTTATAGGTGTATAACTACCATTCTCTATAACAGCTGAAAAATTTCGGACCCAATACTGTTGTTATAGAGAGGTTTGATTGTATAGTCATTCAAGTATAGTAAATTGCTTGCTAAAGTCACTTATGTTCATTTTATATCAACAGAGTCACTCAAGTTAGACCATTTTATCTACAAAGTCATTATAGGCTTATAGTAGAAAGCTAACCGGATAATTTCATAATTCTCTCCTCAAGTTTGATTTCATAAAACTAACTTTCCTTGTGATTTATAATATTACTCTTACATTCTTTTTTTTTTTTTTTTTTTTTGTAACAACGAACTATTTTAACTTGATTATTATTAATAAAAAAAATTGTGATTTGATAAATTTTTGTAACAACTAAGTATTAACAAGCAAAATATTGCACAATAATCAGGAAGTAGGTTAAATTAGGAGTAGTAAAAGATAATGGAAGGAGTAACGATCAAGAGCTTATCTACATAGATATAATAATTTGATTTCTACCATTTCTTTGAAGAACGTTTTTAATTGATATAAAACAAGTTGGCTCCTGATATTTAAGGTTGTTACTATACCAAGGTCATGTTATCCCCATATAAATGGATTTGGCATAGACAAGAATCAAAAAAAGCTATTAAAAATTACACTTTGAGCAGTTTCAATAAAAATTTATTTAATAAATATTGTTAGTGGAGTGTCTAATAATTTAATTAGGTTGTAGAGCAATATGGATGTCTGGGATCGTAGCTACAGAATAAGTCCTTACTATATATTTCCAAACAAAAACTTCATCCTTTACTGCTATATATAAATGTGAGTGCTTATATAGATCAAGCCTTAGCTTGCACTCGTTGTCTTCTAGAATTTTAAATTAGATATTAGTTGCAATAATTAGCTCTTTTTTCTCACCCTTTAATTTTGGGGGAGAAAAAGGACAAAAAAAGAAAATCTGGGATAACTTCAGAAAATCGCCCAAAAAATGTTTTGTACACTCTGAATATAGGATTTAATCATTTCTATTTATCATTTTTGGAAAAAGAGTATGAAACTTACTATGTGCATTCTTATTAATATTAAGAGTATAGTTGAAAACCAATTTTAGTCATGATTTCTTAAAGCGACGATTATTTTGGGACAATTCTTTTGATCTAAAATGACTGTTAATTTAGGACGGAAGAAGTATAATACACTGACTTAAGTGTCTTTTATCTTTTAAAAAATTCAAAATAACTATCACTTTCAAAAATCAAGAAAGAGTTGATTACTTTCTCGAATTTTATTTTTACCCTTGCTAATAAAAGGATAAAAGATGATTAATAGTGCTAATTTTTAAATAGTAGCACTTCTCAATAAGAAATAATTATAAAACTTGGTAATTACACCTTGTCCTTAATGTTTTTTTAATGACCGTGTTCAAGCCTTAAAAGACATTTAAAATGAGACGAAGGAGTTAAAAGAAAAATTAAAAGTGTAATGGGGGCTGCTTTTTGGCTAAATTAAACAAGGAAATATCCAAAGAAATCCACAGAAACATGCCATGAAAGAGAAGGTTGATTTGAACTTTCGTGGCTTGTTTGATCCATTTTCAAGCACTAATTATGACTCAGATTTGGTTGAATTATATTGAACTTCAAATTATTGATGTAGTTTTATCATTATTATAATAAGCGCTTTTCAGCTTTTAGCATGCTTAATCTCCGTAATTATTAGTTTATAATGGACATTTGCTTAGTGATTATTGCCATTAATTTGTCACTCGGAAAAGGTAAATCTCTCCTATAGCCGTTAATTAGCTCATCGTTTGTAAAGGGTAAATCTCCTGCTCCCTTCGTTTTAATTTAATAGTTGTTTTAGCTTTATTACGCTCATTTACAAAAATAATAAATACAAGGTATATATAATTTACTAAATTGCTCCTATTTATTAGATGTTTTTTTTTTTAATAATTGAGCATTATTAAAAAATTACTTCTTTAATGCTAAGGATATAGTCGGAAGCTATTGCCAACTTTATTCTTGAATTCCTAAAGTAATAATTATTTTGAGACAATACTCTTAAGCTAAAGGACAGTTATTTGGGACAAAGAGAGTATTGCTTTTTATTTTTTTCAGCATGCTTTATTAAAGTAACTACTTTCCAAATTTATTGGAAAACTAGCAGTCTAATTTAGATTTTCAAAACATAGTTATATGATCAACTAGTAAAATAAACACTTTAACGCATAATTTAGTAAGGGCAGTGGAAAGTCAATGTTGAATTAGTAAAAGGAACCGCGGGAGTATAAGTAATTTACAATAATGGGCCTAAAAGTCGACAAAATTTCACCTCCGGTCTTTGTTAAATAAATTTCTCTTAATTTGCTATTATAATGGACAAGTAAAAGAGAAATTACTTTTAAGCATACTGAATTAGTAAAAGAAAAGAGGGAGTAGTTTGCAAACCTTTATGAGTTGGTAAAACTTATTCTCTTTCACTATTTAAAGACTTGCCCTCAACTTCATGTTTTGGCTGTCAGCGTGTAACCAGTCATATGTCATGTCGTCTCCTCCGGGCTCCGGCCCTGGCACAGATAATAGTCTAAGCAGATAAGGAAGGAGAATTATCTACTAAAATAGTCTCGTTATCTACGTGTAATAATTTGACAAGTCTAGGAAACTTATATGTAATCGCTATTGATGATAGCTAATCAGCGTCGTCTACTACTACTGATATGTGTTTACTACTACTAATGTAATGTTCTAGTATTAATAAAAAAATATTCATTCTACCAACAAAACAAAACAAAAAAAAAAACTTGCCCTCGACTCCTTGCCATCATCGCGAACACTAATACAAATGAAAAGTTATATTTCAAGACTTTTTTGATTATAAGAACTTGTGTCTTATTATTTTCTTGACATATATCATTCTTATTTCCTCATTTTGTCACTACCCCCTCTTACCTCCCCCCCACAAAATAACATTTTCCTAAAGAAAGAAAGAAAAACATCAGAGCATAAATCGAATGGGTAGGGAACGCACTATATCAATAATAGAGATATGCAATGATATAGTAATTGAAAAATATAAAATAAGATGCAAGAGCATAATAATCACTTTGAAGACCAACTATGTGAAAGATGCTAATCCAAAGAACAATGGTGAAGCACTGTTCTAGCGGTGCAACTTCATCACCCTTCCTCAGTACTAGCTCACTGCAAAAAAAAAAAAAAAAAAATATATATATATATATATATAGATATCAATTGCGAATTTTGTCGCTAATTTATTGTTAAATAACTCGTAGCTAATAGAATGTTTAAATAATTTATTGCTAAATAGGATTAGCGGTGAATTTTCTTATTTAGTTTTAATTTGTTCATCGCTAATTACTATTTCTTTTAGTAGTGGGTGTGGGAATATCATGGAAGAAAAAGATGATTCTGAAAGGAATCTGTTTATAATTTATAAAGGTATTGAGCTTCGCAACATAATGCCCATATCCTCTTTAAGTGATGTGGTGATGATATTAAAGTAAGAACATTAATTTTGATTGACTTAAGTAGAAGAAGGGATGTCCACGTATTGTTTTAAACCAGACATGCTAAAATGGTAGGGAAAAGGGAAGAATAATATGGTGTCAGCAACACAAGGGATATTCTGGAGGGTCCGCTCTGGCGGAATCAGTTTTTTTTTTTTTTAAATTATAATTAAGAAATCTCCGAGAGTTAATGTTAAACGATTCAAAATTCAATGAATACATAAAATAATAAAAAAGTGCAACCCCTGAAATTCATAACATAATTTAAAACAATTTTGAACACTCCTGACACTAGTAGAAGGTTTTCTTATATCAAGAGGATTTTATAATGTATTATGTTATATACAAATAAATTTATCTCACCCGATTTACACATGATATTCATGTAAGACAAATATGTGTTTATATTATAGATATTTTATTTATATTTGAAGTATTCCGAGTTTGATAATAGTCCATGAACATTAACTTAATTATAAGTGTGATAGTTGATTATTGGTTCGTGCATTTTATGTGTTTGGTGGCTCTAGTGTGATGGTAAGTGTAAGTTCGACCTAATAAGGCCCTAATTAAGGGGGGCCATCAGTGTTTCATTACAACTATATCCTCTATCTAACCCTTATATAAATACACTATCAAGGTTATTTTTTAATATCTTTGTGTATGGTAATTGTCCCATTGACATCATCATATTATGAAAGGATAGTAAAGAGAAAGTTCTAGTCCGTCATTGATTAACAATATGTCTCAAATAAGTAATCAAGTATCCTTATTAATCGAAATTAATTTTTATATCCCAATTATCATGTTTAATCTTGGGTTTCTTATATCAATATTTTACAATTCGAACTATGAAAATTCAATTGAATCCCTCAATACAAAAAGTAAGAACAATTTGGGTAGAAAAAAAAGACCACGTAATGTTTCAAACCAAACATTCTAAAATGGTAGGGAAAAGGGCGAAATATGGACCCTATTACATGGTGCTCCAACATAAAGGATATTCTGGATCAAGAGCGCGTACAGACACTCATTGTATTAAATTCAACAAGTACAGTATATGTATTATAAGTATTATATATTTCTTCATTATATTTTTTGTGAAAAAGCTTGATTGAACACATCATTTAGAAAAAGGCACTATATTAACTTCACGGAAGAAAATAATACTGCTGAAATACGGAAGAATTCAAATCTTAGATCAAAAATACTATATATGGATGGTATGAACTGTCTAAATTGATACTCGTGATCTTAAACACATCATGGCATTTCTGCGACTATAAAAGTATGTAACTAAAGGAAAAATAAGAAGTTTAAAGGTTATCTGCTTTTAAATATAAAAACGTATATTCCTATTGAAACAGACTAAAAAAAAAAAATATTACCTAAAATGGAACAAAGTGAGTATATATAAATTGGTATCCACTGTCACAGAAGTGCAGTGGTAATTTTATTTGCATCTAGTTAATTAGCATTCTTTATCATTTATTTGTTGTGGAGTTGTTGAATATTCAGTGTATTCTCTTTGATTAAAGTCATGCTTTTCTGTGGACAAGGCATCAGGATTATAGTGTTTGGTTATAAACCATGTGGAAGTGCATCAGTATAGTTCATGCACTTAATGTAGTCAATTTCGTTTGGTGGTTGTCGATCATAATGTTTTTTCTAGTGTTGGAACTTAGCTTTTTGCTTTTTCCAGTGTTGGTCCAAAGACGACGTTTCAAGATTTGTTGAATCATTTTGTGTTTTGGTTCTTTTTCAATTGAATTTTGGCCCAAACGCGGAAAATATTGGACGTTTGGCTGAGATTAGGGGTGTGTTTGACAAAATGTTCTGAAAAATAAGTGATTTTCTCACTTATTTAAGCAGAACATATTTTTCTTATTAGTAGCTTGTGAATTTATAATATATTTGGAGGGTGAAGTCGTGGGAGACAATTAACATGGAACGTCACTTATGGAAAGTGCATTTCCTATTTCCATCAGGAAAGTTACTTTTTAAGTAACTTGTTTTTTCTAAAAAGAATGTATTTTAAAGCATTTTGACCAATCAAGTATGAAAAAATTCTTGAAAACAATAGTATAATTTATATCTACCTCTTTACTTAAAGGCTATAGCTGTGCATGACCACTAGCTGCTATCGTCTTCTGATGGTTTAGAAATTAAAAAAAAAAAATCCAATTTGTTTTTTTCCCAATTATATGCGCATTGCTCTACCCCAAGAAATGAGAAAAGAGAATTATAAGAAAAAAAAAAAGCTTTAACAATAGGCTCATTTAAGGAGTCTTGCAGTGAGCTTTAATTAAGACTGAACTTCTCAAATTCTCACATTGGAACCAGACGCAAGGCAATGAAAGTTCGTAGAAATTGAACGCATGTGTCTAAATGTGAATGAAATTCTTATTGATGTCACGAATCTATTCCCTCCGTCCTAAAATAAGTGTCGTTTTAACAAAAAGAATGTCTCAAATTAACTGTCGCTTTAAAAATTCAAGGCTAAAATTAGTATTTTTGTTACAACTACACCCTTATATTGAAGAACTATTTTTTAATGGTACTCAATTCTCGAATAGTCAAAAGGATAGTTTAGTAAACTATATATTGTATTTATTAATTTTTTAATAAGCGTGAAATGAGCTAAAACGACACTAATTTTAGGACAGAGGAAATATGTGTGTGGCGATGAAATTCAACAGTTGACTAAGAATACAACGTTCAACTAATTAACCTAAATGACGAAATTAGTAAAATCAGTAAAAAGTGAGAGAATGGAATATCAAAATTGGAATGACGACAAAGCTTCTATGTTTTGAGGACATCACTGGAGTTGACCTAAGTACAATCACCTATAGCTGACAATGATCATACTGTAGACTGTTACATTTGCCCAAAACTCATTGACTTTTTGTCACCTTAGTTTCCAAACCTGTATGAAATTCTAGTGCTCTATGGTCCATCATCGTACTCTAATTCCACTATTACAAACTTCTCCTACGTTTTGTTTCCACATAAAATCTTAGAATCTCTTAAGGACTAATAATTTTCGCATACACGTGTCGATCATCATTGAACGATTGTTGGAAGAATTTTAATTTGTACAAAGAAGTTTTCTAGAGAAAATGAGAAAAATGGTCCTTTTATATTTGGAGTACGGTTAAAGTGGTCCTGTAAATATATTTTTTGAGTTCTTTTAGCCTCTTCGTTTGCTAAAAGTAAGTGTTTTTTATCTCCGTCCGATATTTAATAAACTCTAATTATTAGATTTTATGGGATCTATGAAGCAAAAGATTTAACCAGCAACACCAGGAGAGTTCCGTCAAATCTTGGATATCGCAACACCAAAAAACTTCACTAGCCACTAAAAAAATGATAAAAAAGTATAAGAAACTATATCTCAAAAAGCTAAATTAGACTCCATAAATTGCAACGAATTGCACTTCCAAATGCAAGTTCATGTTAAATCCTTTTTTTCACAGTTTCACATAAATCTAACTGCCAGACTTTGTTAAATTTTTTACGGAAATCAAAAGTGTTCATTTTTGGCAAACTTAGAAAATCAGAACTGCTCAGGAATATATTTAAGGGACCATTGTGAACCCGCCCCTAACCATAAGGGACCATTTCTGTCATTTTCTTAAGTTTTTGAAATGGCGAACTTTTCTTTTCTTTTCTTTTTGTTGGTTATTTTGAGCATTTTAATATAAAATAATATTCTATTAAAGTGCATAATGGTACAATTCATTTTGCTGCAATATTTCTCTCGTTAATGGTCAATCAAGAAAGTGGCAATTATGCCTCATTATCCATATGAGTTAGTGGTAGAATGTGGCAATTATATTTCTTGCAACGCTTATAACCTCCAACTCTTTATTCTCCCATAATCTTCATATTATTACCAATTTATTACCCCCACCTTCCCACCTCTCATCCAATTTATTTTAAGGATGAATTACTTCACCTATAAATAGAAGTATTCTTACTTTGTAGTGGGTAGAAAAAATGTTGGAGAGTTCTTGAAAAAGTGAGGAAAAAAAGAGAGTTTTATTCAGTTGAAAGAAGGTGTTCTTTTGATAGAGGTTTGGACTGAACATCTTGTCCAGAGTTTGTTGAGTTGTATGACGTTATCTGGCTATTGTATCCTAGAGGGGACAAGTCAAGAGTATTACTGTCGGACCGGTGAAAATTATACCTCAGTGAGCTTGAACCTTCTTAACGAGAGCAAGATATCCGGTCTCAGCCTGAATAATTATTTATTTGTTTTTGTTCAATTTATTTTTCAACTGTGATCTGTGGTATTTTCACCGACACTTTTTTCTTTACTTGGTTCTGATTTGATCATTATGATGCAGATGCAGTTTAACATTATAATATCCAAATGCTTTGATTCTGATTACACATTTTTTAAAGTGAGGAACCTTCAGACGATTCTGTAATATCTCAACTACATAACGCTGAAAATACAATAAACCAAGGGGATATGGAATTAAATTAACTAACCACCAACAAGCTGATTTAAGTATTTCCCTTCTAGTTAAATTAGTTATATATATTAATAGGTTTGTGTATACTTAACTACACCAATCCACATGGAATCATGCGGGTACCGGACATGGGGTGGAAAAAAAAAAAGGGGGGGGGGGGGGGGCAAGGGCGCTAAAGAGGCCCGTGGGTTTATCCAAATTTCCTTCCCCGATAAATCACGTTACATATAATGTCCAATTTAGTTAGATAGCTGCAGACTTCAGACAGAAACTAATTCAGGGAGACATCTTGCCCCATAAAAATTTAACCAAAAAAAAAACTTGCTACGATATTTGTCGTTAAATAGCACATAGCTTGCATGATTATTTTATAATCTGTTATAGGATCGGCGACGAATCTTTATTATTTAGTGACAAAAGTTGTCCGTCGCTAAATCGGGCACATTATTATTTTTAGAGATTTATGTCTTGATCATTTCCTTTATTCCAACTGTAGTTTAGTTGAAAATTAATAAAATTGAGTGTTTTATGAGTCGGATTCCTTTAGGAACAAAGAAACTAATGTAACACATAATCAAAAAAACTTTCAGGTCATTAATATCTTTGCTCACGATAAATATAATCTCTCGGGAGAATTATATGGCACATTAGGCCTTGGTAACTCAAACATATATCTCACTCTCATTAATTTCAGAAAAGAAAACACGGCAAAAAATGAATGTCTGAGCCCGGGTTCGAACCGGGGACCTCTAGTGTGTGAGACTAGCGTGATAACCGACTACACCACCCAGACAATTCTTGTGACTTTGTGATGGCTCTTTCCTCGATAATAGTTATGTATTATGCCTCTAATAATTAGAGCCAATTAAGTCACAAAAGTGAGGACATAATGGTAAAATGAAAAAATGTGTATGCACCAGTTTTCAAATGTTTTAGCTTTATAATTCACAAGCATATATAATTTCTTTTCTGGTTCCAACTTGTACAACTATTATGACTCAATTTCACATATATAAGATCTACTCCAGTACCCAAACAATATTAAATTTTATGTACTTCCTACATTTTAACATATTCTTTGCTTTTATCCTAGCCAAAAACTATTTAATAATAGCCCGTTAACATTTTCTGATCCATTTAATTATGGGCAAACTACATAAATGACAAACATTTGAGCTTTAATCAAGCCACATAGCAAATGTTTCAATATTTACATTTTGTAGCAACAACCCAGCTCTCAACGGTTGTATACGTTTTTTTCCACTGTATTCGTTTTTTATTTTTGCTATATTCATGAATACAACAAAAAAAATTCCTGTTTTTTTACTGTATTCGTGAAAATGACTATCTGTATTTATAAATTGGCTTGATGCATTCATAAATACAGCGAGTAAAAAATGAATACATAAAAACATATGTACACAAAAAATTAACAAACGTCATATTTTTTGGTATGTAGACGACAAATACAGGCGTATACAACATAGATACACCAAAAATATTAACAAAAATAGGCTAAAAACACTGTATACAACATATGTACACCAAAAAAAAAAAAAAAAGACACTCAAAATATTGAATACAAAAAGATCCTTTTCGAAAAACGCGAAAAATATTATATACCGTGTATGTATACACCGTATGTATACACAGATCTGAAAAAAAAAAAACTTCCGAAAAATATGTATACACAGATCTGGAAAAAAACTTCCGGTCAAAAATTCCGATCAGATCTGTGTACACCTTCTTCTCGTTCACATTCTTTTCTCCCTCATCATCACCGTCACCTTCAGATCTGAAAAAATCTTCCTTTGAAAGGAAAATAAGCTCCAGTTGGTTGTGGTTGGTGTTAGTGTTGTTGCTGTGGTTTGCCGGAGAAGTAAGCTCCGGCGACTTCTCCAGCGATGGCTACTGTTGGCAGTGAAGATGAGAAGAATGGTTGTGGTTGGTGTTGTTGCTGTGGTTCGCCGGAGAAGTAAGCTCCGGCGACTTCTCCGGCGATGGCTGCAGCCATGGCGGCGTCAATATTCTCTTTAGCTCTATTCAAATAGAGCAAATCGATTTCGCCGGAGTTCCGGCAGTGGTGGCCGGCGGCGGAACAGTGGGGAAGAGGGGAGAGAGAGATGGGAGGGTTGGGTTGGAAGTGAATAGTGTGATGGGTATTCTACTTTGTGTGTATATATATATATATATATATAGTTACTAAATGTCAATAATATACAAATGTTTGCTATGAGAAGTAATTAAGTTAAACTATAGCTACTAAATGTCAATACCTACTAGATGTTTGTTATGTCATGTAGTTATCCCTTTAATTATTTACCGAATTTACACACGGTTTGCCCTTTAAATGGACTGGTCTTAAATTTCTGGCCTTCAAATGGGCCGGTCTTAAATTTTTGTCCTTCAAGATCAAACGTATGCCTAGCGGACATAAGTTTTTTAAGGGCGCTGCCATAATTTGTGAATATTATGATGCGTAACTTATGCCCCTCTCAGCATAAGTTAGATTTTGAAGGAAAAAATTAAAGGGTCATTTGCACGATTTCCCTTCAAAGGCACTGGTCTTTAATTTTTGTCCCTCAAATTGGTGGTCGTTGATTTTTGCCCCTCGCCTAATACCCCGAGGTCCTGAGTTCAATTTGAAGGGCGAATATTAAAGACCACTAATTTGAGGGGCAAAAATTAAAGACCACCAATTTGAGGGCCATTCCGCACAAAAAAATGAAAATTAAAGACTAGTACAAAATAGAGACAAAAGTGTAAATGACCCAAACCCAAATGACTTATCTCTACTACATTTTTTTGTGTGGATTGTCCTTTTAGGGTGGTCTTTAATTTTTGTCCCTCAAATCGGTGGTCTTTAATATTTGACTTTCGCTTAACACCATAGGTCCTGGGTTCGAACCCAAGCTCAGTCAAAAAAAAAAAAAAAACGCATGGCATATGTTTGCCTTAAGGCAAATTTTTACCCAAAATTAGGTCTTAAGGCAGAGGTTTCCAAAATTCCAACAATTTTTTTTTGCCTTAAGGCAGAGTTTGAAACCCAACTTATGCCTTGCGATTTTTTTTTAAATTTTTGACTGAGCGGGAATTTGAACCCAAAATCAAAAGCTTTTAGCGAAGGACAAAAATTAAAGACAACTGATTTGAGAGACAAAATTAAAGACCACTCCCAGCGAAGGACAATCATGCAAATTGTCCTCTCTACTAAGCACAAACAAACAACTATGAGCCCATCTTTTATTTATTTCAACAAAGGCCAGAGTACTCTTAAGCCCACTCTCTAAGACGTTCTGATTTTAGTCTCGTTCCAATTTTATGGTTGTCCCTGAAGAGATGGGTGATTTACAAAAATGACGTTAGATGTGAGTGGTTTACAAAACTTCAAGTTTAACGAAGTTTTACTTTTGACCTTGAAAGTTTGCCCATGAGGCAAGATTAAGTCAAAAGTTCAAGACCACTCATTCCATGGTTATTGAATATAATTTGACAAATTCTGATTTTAGTCAACAAACCATAAATCCTGTTGTTCTTCGTCGATCAACTTTTTTCCATTTTATAAAGTATAACTTATAAGTGATCTCTAATTATGTTCTTGGTACTAAATACATTATAATTGAATCGTGATGGTAAATGAATGAGTCATTGGATTAATATGGTACTAGGAGGAATTTTTGCACGGTTGTCTCTTTTTGGACAACTATTTTATAAATGATCCACTTTTTATTGCTATGATAACTTACGGACTTTTTAGATCACGGTCTAGAGAAGTACCTCCCGCTTTAACGGGCTGTATGCGGGCGAATCCACATTACTCGAGGCCCAAAAACTGGTAGCGGACATCGGATGGTAGCCAAAAAAAAATTCTTACTTTAAAATGTCGTTACCCGCTTTATAATTTTCTATACTAGTTCACTCTTGAAAAAGAGCAAATTCTAGTTTATCTTAAATTTGCTTTCAAGTACTTGGATGAAACAAGATCCAAAAGTTTTCAGATTTTGTATTCAGATTAAATCAATAAAATTATTACTACTATTTGAATTGCAAGATAACTCTTCATCAAGGGATAAAAAATCGAATATTCATCTCCTCACACACGCACAAAAAAAAGTAAATGAGTATGAACAACTTATCGTTGCAGTTACCTTACAATTCTTCCTCAGCTGAAATCTAAATTTTAGTAGGGAAACAAGCTAAAAACACCATCAAACACATAGATGCAAAACAACAGAAAAATGTCAACAAAAGAAAGAAAGAAAAAGGAAGTAGATATTAAACAAACAAATTGAACTCTACATTTAAAGAGCTTCAGTACTAGAAATAGAAAATTTGTCAAAATTACTTGACATGTTTTTTCACTTAGAGCTCCCTTTGTTAGTTACTTTCTCCAATTTTTCTTTTTCTTGCTAAGTATCTGCTCTGCTCTTCCATTCTGTAATATGCAGTTAGTACCTATGTTCCGGAACCTGAAATCAAAAGCAAAGAAAAAAAGAAAAGACAAAATAAATCTTTATGTTAAAATCATTGCTGTGATTATTTACTTTGGATTTAACTGACAGTGAAACTGTTGTAGTTGCAGGATTGCACTTACATCGAAACCAACAAGTGATCTGCAGTAATTAGTTTGAGTAGTAAGGACACTGTAATTTGATCCACATTCACTATCTTTGATTGAAATATTTGATTTATCAAGCTTGATGGACCAAGGGTACTGATAATTTTGAGCTGTGGATCCAACATGTGAAGATGATCTCTGCATTCTCACAGCCCTTGGCACATTTCGCCCTTCTATTGATGGCCTTCGCCTGGCACTTGGTTGCCTCTCGAATGATTCAGGACGTTGTTTTGGGGCACTATGGGATCGAGCTTTAGCCATCGATGACTTAGTATTCGCCATGTAACTCGGATAAAATTGAGGATACTCATTGTAAAGGGATTCTTGTTCTGCATACTCTGAACGAGCATACAAGAATGGGATTCTTGATGGATCGGGTTTTGACATTGCACTGTAGTATTGAGGGCTGCTTTGCGCTGTCCCATATGAGTAGTCTTCAAAGTGGCCACTACAGGCTCTTGGGCTTTGATCTGTTATAGCTGATGGTGCTGGAGAAATGTGTTGATATTCTTGATTTGAGTATCCCTTGTGTGGTGAAAATCTTTGTTCTGTTCTCTCTGTTTGGCCTTGGTTTGAGTAGCTAATTCTACTCTTTGTGCCACCCTTTGATTCACCTAGATCCATTTCGACAATCTTGATGTCCTCTTCATATTCCTAATGGTTCACATTGACCAAACGGAGCATTAGATAAAAGGGTTCCTTGTTTTAATCATATAACATTAAATTGTGCATCAAATGTATGACATGAAAATTTTGATGGAAGGAAAATGAAAATGTGAGACATACTTGATATGAGTGCATAAATCTGTTGTCCTGTGTAGATTTTCTGTGAACAGATTGCCTTGGATGGTTGGGATTTTCATCTTCAGCCATTCTTATTCTTTGGGCTCGAGCTCGAGCTTGAACAGTTACCAATGCTTGCATACATCTAAGAGTAGCAGCAGCTTGTTTTCTTACTAAATGTCCTCTCACTAAGGCCTGCAACTTCACTAGTCCTTTTAGTGCATTCAAGGCTTTTCTTGCCTGCATAAGTTACCAATGCAACAGTTGCATAAAAATGTAATCTTGAATGTTAGATCAGAAAAAATTGTTACAATTAAGTGAAAATTGCATATTACCAAATAACCGCGGAAAACTGCTTGAATCTTGAGAGCTGAAGCCTCTTCAAGTGCAGAGGCTCTAGCAGCAGCAGCGACTTGGATTGCTGCTACTGCTGCCTTGGCAGCGGCCGCTGCTGCATCAGCAGCTGCGGCCGTTGCAGCAGCCACAGCCAAGGCATGCTTCTTATGGTCATTTTCCAAATCAAGAAATTCGTGTTTTGCTGGTGGTGGGGTGGTGGCGACGATGTCAGGGCCACTATGACCTGGTGGGGTGGCTGATGACCTCCTGAAACTCCACCTCTTCTTCTCTTTAGGAGTTGTTGAAGGGACTGAAATTGGTGTTGTTGGTTGCTCATTGCTAGTAGTAGAGTTTTGGTGATGATTATTTGTGTTCTTCTCTGCTTCAAACTTGTCTTTCTCTTTATCCTTTTTCCCTGTCAAGAAGCTCTTTATCCACCTACCTGTTTTCCCCATCCTTTTCACTATCTTCTAAGCTAGCAATGCATCATGAAAGGTGCAAATGAAGAGATGTAGTAGCTAGGTAGATGGATGTATTTGGAAGATGATGTAATTTTTGAACTTCTCTATTGATATGTCTATATCTTACTTCAATGAATGATCAGCAGGTTTGAATACCAGTTTGGCTTGTTTTATTGAAGCAAGAATTGAATGTATATGCCTAGGTGTTAACTACTACTGCTGCATTATGTCCTTTATGATTTGCTGTATTTACCACTTATAAAAGTACTAACATGATCAAGTTATTGTCTTGATTCTCTAATTATTTTTTTGGAGGAATATAGGTCATATGAGGAAAAGAAATAGCAAGGAAACTCCTCATTAAAGCTAAGTGGCAAACTTGCGGGGAGATTATGGAATAGATTCTTTACCTATTGGTGGATCTTTCTTTTCCATCACTAACTTTTACCCTTTTTAAAATGCACATATTATTAGGGGTTTAGATCAGGATAATTTGGTAACTTCATTTAATTTTTTATACCTTCTTCCTGATGCCTATAGTTATTTTATGAAAAGCCATGTGAAAAAAAAGTCAATGAACATGCAAATTCCTTGGAAGGTACTTCTAGCTAGTCAAGATTGGAAGTGTTAGGCCACTAGGTTGTGTTGCTTGGAAAGGGATGGCTGTTGGCTCTATTTGAGTTTATTTTTGCACAGACAATGTCAAATTCTTTTACACTGTCAAATTAGTGACCTATAACAAAGTAGTTGTATTAATACTTAGTTGGCAATTGGATATAGATATGCTCAATATTTGAAAACAAAAAGAGTCTGAAGCTGAAAATGATATTTGAAGTTATCTTAGGACATGTATTGCACTTTAAAAAAGTTAAAATTTTATGGAAAAAAAAAGAATTTGAAAAACTAACCAAAAAATCGGTTTATTGTATAACCAAATAATATTTTAATTTTTTATAGTGATTTTTATATCCAAACGGCTCCTAATAACCAAGAAAATAAAGTAAATAACTTGTTATCGTAATAAATAAAACGGAAAATAAAATAAAATTACCCCCGAACTTTGAAAAAATAGTTCATCCATACCCTTCGTTATACTTTAGGGCCAATTATAACCGTTATAAAATTATACCCTTATGTGATCATAAAAAAAAATTATCATATAGTAGTTAAATTATTTTTCGGGGGATAATTTTGGCCCTTTTCCGTAAATAAAATACTGTGATATAAAAAAAAATTATATAAGTTAAATTCGTTCTATTTTAAATCAGTAGGGGATGTATATGGACCTACATAACTAGGGTTTGGACCTCTTGGGAGGGGTGCCCCAATGAATCAGCACATGTGAAATCCCTTTCCAGATGTTGGGATTGAACACTTTCACTGTCATTTTCATCCCATGCCTCATGATCCAAGGTATGGTCACTTTTATTTATACTACACGAAAAATAAAAGACCATCCAAGTACTCCTATTATTGTTTTCCAAGATAATTTTTCACATAAATTTTTAAACTTATGTTAATGCAATAATAATGCATCTGAAAATTGTACACAGAACTAATGTCCCACAGAAGTTTTAATGCCAATGGGCAGTGGAGGACTAGTTTTAAATTTTAATGGTAAGGAGATACGGATAGCAGTCGGTGAGTAGACATTTCCATTAATGTTTGGAAATAAGCCCTTAAATGGACTTCTTCAAGACAGGACAGCGGCAGATGACATGAATTAGGTTTTGAATTATTAATGTCTGTTGTCCCTCTGTTATTATTTGTATTTGTACTTTTAAGTGGTCAAGTAAATTTTTCCATATTAAAGTATAGAAATGCAATTTATACAGTACTAATTGTGATTTAATTTCTAACTATGTTCATATTCTATATATTTGAAGAAAAATAATTGAGAGTTCAATGTCCAACTTTACTTTGAAAATTAATTACTTTCATTCGGCCATCATTTTAAAATGAATTCTACTCTGAAGAATATACGTTTTTAATCTTATGCATTAGGTATTTGACTTATGTTAGGTCCTTAAGATACTACTACATTTTTTCGTGTTATATGACAAATAAGTAGCTCGATTACTTTTGCTTATCTTTTTGTAACATTGACGAAGGGAATACGGTACAAAGCAAGTATTCTGTTATAAATGAGTTCAGAGTTTTAAAACTTGTCGGAGTCAAGTCAAGATTATGTGATTTGAATCCTCTAATTTTAGCGTAACTGACTTGCTCTTGACTTTATCGCGGAGAAAACTTATTCCAAATAAACAATTTACTACAAAGAAATATTGATATGTATAAAAGTTCTGGTTCTTCAATGTGTAATAACCACGTACTCCAAAGAAAAAAGAAAAATAAATTGCGATAAACTGAAGCATTATAGTATATGTATAATATGGTAGCGAAGAAAGACAAATTTCCTGTTATATAAAAGATTAATTAGGAGTGGTCATCATGTCAACTATTTTTGATTGTTTAGATATTGTAGTAGCGTTTTGTTAAAAGTTATTATAATTGGTGCACGAACATTGATTAATGAGGGTCCGCAGCCATGAAGACAAACAGCATACGAACATTTGATTTTCCATTAGTGGAGTACTCTATAATTTAGTTGATGATAAGTGATTAGTTGGCAATCACATGGATTGCTTAAACCTCTACTGTGTTTGATTTGACGAAACACTGTAGCTACTTCAAATTAACCTCCTTTTCAAATTAACCTCCTTCCTTTTTCTTTTCGTGTTTAACCTTTACTAATTGATTAATCAAGGAATTTCAGAAAGGCATGTTATATTCTAGTTATCTCACTTTCTTTGGTGAGGTAGAATTGACATTTCTGGGCATGAGACTTTCAACATATATGGTGATTACACTTGTGGAAGTTTTTTTCTTCTTCGTGCTGAAAGTTTTAAAATGAATTCGACACAAGTCAACTAGATTTAAGGAGTGATCAAAATAGAAATAATTTTCGAATTTGATTATATAAATATTCAAGTTTGAGCCATTGAGGAGTGGAATTTCGTCAGTTTAATAAGTTAAAAGGGGCTCCAACTGATAATTGAATATAAACTCGTGATATTCTGATTAGTTCGACAAAATATCAGAAATTTTCTATACTAGAGCTCCAAGATTCAAGAAATTAAGTAAATGGTTCATTGTCCTTGCTCATTTTAACGGAGCATTCTATTTATTTAAGTCTAGCAGCTCAAAATGTGACATTTCTTCAATTCAACACAATTTCACGAAAACAAGAAAAATAAGTTATCCAACATCAATGATATTGGAGAATTATCATAGGTGTGAAATTGACAACAAAAAGTTTGAGTTGACTAGAGTCAAAGGACCTAACTAAAATTGCAAATCAGGACTTTATATTAAAGAATGTGAAAGGCGCTTTCTTCTGCTACTACTTTTTCTTTTGGAATATTATTGCTCCAACTATATATTTATTTTTAAAATAAATCTAGAGTTTTGATCAGTCAACGAAGGTTGATTTACTGGAAGATCTTCAATTACGTGAATCAAATATCATGTGGGCACCAGTCCATACCCCTTCAGAAACATTCTGTAAACTCTGTGTCGGTTCATAATTTTTGTGGTTATCTAATTGATTGATTAAATGAGTAACTAAATAATAGATAAATTATAGATTGATATTCTTGGGCTCTCTGTTTTAGCACTAACCACATGTATTATCAGAAATATTTATTTGCTAGTGGCCATTCAGTATTCTCGGTTGGATATTTATTTTAACGCATCCTTACGAATTATTTGTCTATACTCGTACGTGGTCAATTTTTTTGTTGAACACACAAGCACATGCTTTTGTTCCTGTGATTATAATTGCGGTTTTTGTCTCTGATCATTTTTGGTCGTTACCTTGAATTGGCTCTATTAGAACCCCAAATCCCACCCATTAAATTTTTATTCTCTCTGCTAGTGTGTGTGTGGCAGATCACGACCTTGTGTTCCCTTCACAAGTTGGTATTGTCTCTATTAATTCATTTAGTGGCGTTACCAGTTAAATATATTTTTTCTTAAAAGATTTGGTTGATGTGAAGAAAAAAAAATCTTCTTATAATATCAAAAATAAAAGAAAATTAAAATCAATGTAGAAGGAAAAAGACATGAAAAAAATACAATAGAAAATCAAATCTAAATAGAAACAGAACCTACAGTTTTTAAGTTCTATAATGCAAAAAAAAAAAAAAAAAAAAAAAAAAAAAAAGAGGTCTACAATGAAGAGTTCTCGAGACATCCTCTCAATTCGGAAAAAGAAATTAACTTTAAAAAATGCATGGAAATGTAAGTCTCGTATATCCTTTCTAATTAAAAGGTGTTGATAAATAATATCAACTATTAAAAATAATAAATTATTAGTAATTGCATTTAGAGGTATAGTTTTTATTCATAATTACAGACCTTTGGTCTAACATAAGACCTTTAACCTTCTATTCCTATTAAATGTTATTAATGATATTAATTATTATTATAAAATATTTTAAAATAAGGTAAACCATATATGAGGAAGAAAAACAGACCTTTTAGCATACATAACGGTGAAAAATGATTTAAAGATGGAAAGCAAAAACAGTAAATCTTTTACTGCTAATCCTATGTCATGCCATTTGCAAAAAAAAAAAAAATCCTTAGATTTTTCGTGGCTCCAAACTCTCTTTGATACACGTTATTAGAAGAGAGTACTGTATGAATTGTTAAAACACAAATTAAACCATTAATTAAAATCAACATACTCATAAAGTTTTGCACAGAAAATTTCTTATATGATGTTAGTGAACAAAAATTTCTCGTTGCAACGTGTTATGTTGTTGATTTTCTGTATGATAAACATTGCCATAAGCCCATAACTATTTGTATTTGAGAAAAGCACTCTTCAAAGGCGCAGAACGAAGAAGAGAACAACTTCACGTTATCCACAAGATCAAGATAATTGTCCAAATAATAAAAAGAAAAAAAATGAAAATTGCATAAGATATTTTTTTAAAATTAAAGCAGTTATGTGATTTGCTCTCCTCTTTTCAGTTGTGCTAATTATTAGAGGGTAAAATTCAAACTCAAAATCAAAAAAAGATGGACGAAGAAGAAGAAAGAGAGCATGACATTATATATGCATATTTATGAAAGCACATATTTGTGAATGAAAATTAGGTAAACAATAAACAAAATAATCATGAAATTGAGCATAAAATTGAATGGAATTAGCATTGGTGTGCATACACAGAGATAAATAATCTAAGAATATGTAAAACTCACATATAGAAATTGCTGCAATTATAGGGACAAGATAATCCAACGATCTGTGTAATATTTTTAGGAAGCAAGTTTAACTTTTTGAGTTGCGTGTTTGTACCAAAAACTATTTGCTTGAATTTCGATATGCTACTCCATTTTAATTCTGCATGGAGGAAATGAAAGGTTGGAGTAGTAAGTATTGGGACTTTTCAGTTTATTTACAATAGAAAATAAGAATAAGTGGAGTAGTAAATTCTGACACATTCAAGTTTTTACAATAAAGAATAGGAATAAATGGATGAGTAACAATTGATACATTTATTCTTGAACAATAAAAAAACTAAAAATAGTAGGGAAAAAGCAATTGAAGAAGAAAAAAAGATAAATAGATTTTTACAAAAGAAAGGTCTTACATCAACTAACTTATATATATATATATATATATAACTTCAAAAGTAGCCCAAAGTCTACTTGATTCATCTTTCACTATGATAATTACGCTAAATGCATCTATTTAACTTTTCCTTTTCCGCTGTAATATATATACCTACTTAACTTTTTGTCTTCCACTATAGTTATTTATTATATAGATATATTATTTACCGTTAATAATTATAAATATTTCTATTATTTGTGGACAATATATTTTTTGTATCTACCTTATTTTAAAAAACCCAAGAATCTAAATATAACTAGTGAGCATTTCCTCTTCCACTATAGCTATTAGTTCTTATTAGATATTAAAAGAATCATTTTTGGATTTTAATGGCATAAAACCTTTATCATTCTTTTATAAGTGCTCATTTGTTACTTATTATGTTCTTTGAGCACAATATATAACAAAAATATTTTTATACTTTTCTCTAACGAAGGAGAACTACAATCCTGTATCACCAAAAAATTATTTTGCTGAACAACTATGTTGTATCACCATTTTTTCAACAAAAAGACACATTTGGAGAAGCAACTTTGAGTCTTAGTATTCAACCGAAGCAACTTTTAAGTCTTAAATTATAGGTAGTTCATCTACTACAAACAATTTTCATATCTCTAAATGGTGTGTATTTAATTAGCAAAATTTATACTATAAAATCTCCATATGATTTGATATCGAGAAATTAAATTCACAACCTATAACTTCAAGTTGAACCATCTCGGATAATAAAATGATCGTAGTTTAAATGTAAAATACCTTATTGGAATCCCGTTTGACTTAAGCAAATTAATTGAAGTCCGAAATCTTCGAAGCCCTTTGCCATCCATCAAATGTACTTTTGTAACATCTACTTCAAATATTTTCACGGTATAAATTGAAATTAGAAAAGAAAATGAAGTATATTAAATTAAATCAACCTACCTCGTTTGAGATCCGATATTCGTCAAGTGAAATTCATGTAAAAAAAAGTATTCTACTAAAAAATAAGAGCTTTCTAGTCCAAAGAAAATTCATTCACTTTCCCCGTTTCTTTCATTATTTATACTTTCTCAAGGAGGGAGCATTTCTTTAACAGCTGACTTTTGGATTTCTTTTCCATAAAAACTTTAGAATTCTAGCTCACTATAAAAATTGGTGAGCCTTTGGGAAGAAAACGGTAGTCTGAGTTGGGTTCTTCATAATGGAAGATGCAGTTGTTTCATTAATAAGGACTCTTAAAAATCTTAATATCAAATAAATGGAGAATTATGCACGATTTTCCACAATTGTTAGTGTAGATTCTTGTGAACTTTTCATTAGCCACGAACAATTCAAGAAGGCTTTCAATTGTCCATTATTATTTTCATTAATTGTTGCACCATTAAAATTGACTTTGAAAGAAAAAAACTTGAGCACATTTAACATAATTAAGAGAGTTAAATGGGTGTTTTTACAAAGAAGATAAATAAGAAAAAAGGGAAAATGTCAAAAAAAAAAAAGAAAAAAGATAAATGCCAATGGAGTACATAGAGAGGTGCCACATAGGATTGTTTATGACTAGATTTATATTATATATAGATTAAAGTGTGTTAATGGGTACACATTTATTAAAAATTGGAAGTATCTGCTAAGTTTAATCCTAATTTGGGTATTAAAATGGAATAAGTGGACAAGTTTAAAGACCGCTTATGCATTTGACCGTTTTCAAATGCATGCGATTTGAACTGGAGACTTCTCGGCCAAATATTTTTAACCATCTTCACTTCATATCTTTTTGATTTTCTATACAGGTCCTTCAACTACTTGGTGAAGGTTCTATTGGCTTTCTATTTCTATACATAATTGTTACAATATTAGATACAAAAACTTGATATAAAAACCTACTGAATTAACTTGTTCTTGAGGGAGAAAATATCGTTATTCTTGTTTTTAATTTATTGAAAATGTATTTTTTTTTAAAACAATTTATCGTGGAGTGTGCTCGTGCAAAGAGTACATGCATAAAAATCAAAAAGAAATAAATTAAAGAAAAATAGAACACGTGGAGATAGTCAAACACACTGGTTTCTCCGACTTTGGGTGAGAAAAGGTTTTTGGATAATTAAGGTATTTAGGGATTTGCATTTTACCAGAAAAAATGGGAATAAAGTACTATTGCATCATATTCACCAAAACAAACGGATCATGTCGGATATTTTCATCCACTTACCGTTGCTTATCCACTCTTCCATCTTTAATTTCCCTCAACCAACCATTTCCGATGGCTTAGGTTATGCTACGCAAACTTCATAACATATATTCCCTTTGTCCCATATTATTTGTCCACTTTCCATTTTTAAAAGTCAACATAGAGTGTTCAAATGAGACCGAAAAACCGATCCCAATAATTTTGGTCCAAACCGTTAGTCTTGTTTGACTTGATTTGCTTTTAAATTTTAAAAAGCGATAACATTTGATTTGGTTTGATGTTAAACCAAAAAAAAAATCAAGTTATCAAGATATATATTTAAAATATTATTATATATATATATATATATTCAAATAATTAGGGCTCATTATACAAAGTTAGCCCATTTAAATTTAAGGTAAAATAAAAAGAAATTTGCAAATAAATTTCCCCCTTATTTTTTGATTCCGTTTATCTTAATTAAACAAGCTAGCATTTTGCGTAAGAAATTAAAGGGAAGAAAACGACCATTGGAATTTAAAAAGATTTGGTAGATGACTTTATCTTTCTGTTTATCATTTTCCGTTTTATTTATGTTTAAATATTGTTCATAAACACAAACGATAACAAAAATAAGGTCGCGTAATATCAAAAGACTATAAATCATGAAAAGTAGATTTATGTTTTTTGTAATTTATATACCCATAGCCATAGGCTATACCTAAATAAAGTTAATGAATTAATTAAGAAGATTCTTAGATTTGAATGGATCACGGTCAAAGCCGTATTTAGTTACCATTTGATTCAAAGGTTCTTGTATTAATACATTCTTAAAATCCACAAAAATCGAACAAAACCGACAAAACTGAAATTGATGGAATTTATACTACAATGGTTTGGTTTGGTTTGAATATTAGAAAAAATCGACTTAATTGGTTTGGTTTGGTTTTAACCAAAAATCGAGTCAAACCAGACCATGAACACCCCTAAGTTAAACTATATAAATTTTGACCAACATTTTGAGATATATTTTTTCACCATATTGATATGAGAAAAATGTAGTACTTTTCGTGTAGTTTTTGAATATCTAAATTATATTTTAAAAATGTTGAATTGATCTAATCTAATTTAGCTCAAGATTGGTAACAACTAATATGGGACAGAAAGTACCAAAATAGAAAGAACTCCGATTCTCACCCAGTAAAAAGGGATAAGTGGTAAAGATTTCTACATAAGAAATCAAGGATGGAGCTAGAAAACGAGTTATGGATTCGGCCAGTGGTAAAGTTAGAATTTTCACCAAGGAATGACAAAATATAAAGAAGTAGAAATATCAAAATGACAAGCGGAGTCAACATATAGTGTGTCTCTTATCTATCTACGCAATGTAAATTTGCAAAGCAAGTGAGAGACCCTGGCAAATTGCCACTGAATTCGGTCTATCCAAATAATTTTAGTCCAAATTCTATATTTATTTTTAAAAATTTCATTGAATATGTATAAGTTACTAATTTAGAACTAAATACTCCCTCTGGTTTGAAATAACTGTCCGCTTAGCCCTTTTCGTACCACTTAAGAAAACACTAACTTCTACAAGACAACGTTAACTACTAGAAAAAAAGTAGGTATTTTGACTTAACTATCCTTAATTAATAAGACTCTTGCTTAGTTATTACCTTGAGTAGAAACGGGCAAATCGAAAAAATTAAAGTTAATTCCTTCTTGCATATGTAAGTGGACACGTATTTTAAACCAAAATAAAAAAGCTAGTGGACATGTATATTGAAACGAAGGGAGTAGTAAACTTAAAAAGTATATATCCGTAATTCAGACGGATATCCAAAGCTGGTGAGGAAATTGCACGACTTGTCCTTCAAATGGGTTGGTCTTTAATATCTTTTCTTTTAGCAATCGAACTTATGCCCAGTGGGCATAAGTTTTTAAGTCATACGGGACATACCTTGTCGGACATTATGATGCGAAAAATATTAATTTATCCTCCGCGAAATAATTATTAGTTACGAAGGGCAAAAATAAGACAAGCACAAAATAAGGACATAAGTGCCAATGACCCAAAACAGGTCCCGCATAATTGGGCTTCATCTCACTTGTGTTTGTAACTTGGTCTTATCGTTCTTTTTTGGATCTCTAACTGACGAACAGGCCCAAAACTAAAAAGGAGCAGCCGGGGGTCACTTGAAATTTTGGCCCTCTTTTGTGCTGGTCTCTCAAGTCGAATAACTTTTTTTTGTCTCTCTAGTCCACAATACTATTCATATTGTAGAACGAACAGCAAGACTAAAGTCTCATAGTAGTCAATATTTCTGATGCATCATAGAGCCACCAAAAATCCGTCATTTGTTGTCCTTCTTTTGGGGCGGTCTTTACCTTGCCTCTCAAATTGGCGGTCAATCTACTACTATTCATATTATAGAACGAACAGCAAGACTAAAGTCTCGTAGTAGTCAATCTTTTTTTTTTTTTTTTTTTTTTTTGTTGATGAACACAGAACCCTAAACTTTCACGGACAAAAATTAAAGACCACCAATTTGAGGGACAAAAATTAAAGACCATCCCAAAGTAAGGTCATTCCTGCGAATTGCCCCATTTGAAAGGACCTCAAAAAGGGCCCAACCCATCCCTAAAAGGGCTGCTGGCTCGAACAGGTCATTTCTTCACTTTTTGCAATATATTCTTTTTATGATTTTTTTTTTTTTTTCAATCGAAATGCACTAACTTTCAGTTAATGCCAATTAACAAGCAAAAAATATAGCAGAAATGAGATCCTAAATAGGTTCCGTTTCGGGGTCTCAGAATCTGATAACAAGAACACAAGATCCAATAGAGACAAGATATAATAACCATCATATATCTATACAAATACATATATAACAATAAAAATGAATTCAATAGATTTATTGTTATACAAATGAACAATAAGGTTAGAACTTTTTTAAACCTAAAAAGTATGTACAGAGAAAACTCAAATTGAATGACCAAGAAAATTCATTTCAAAAAACAATAACCCAGAAAATCAATTGAAAAGACTATTTGTTTTTTTTATCTTTATTTGATAGTGTGTAACAACGTAAGATTTGTCTCCTTATTTTTACTTCTTTCTTTTAAATATTAATTACATTTTTTACTACGGACGGCAATTGACCTAGCCTGGAGTCAAAAGCGTTGAATGTTTTTTTAAAAATATTTTCTAATGGGAAAATTCGGAGAGATTATAAAGTGGAATCGAACTCTCACCAGTAAAAATAATTCAGATCGCTAACTAACTAAGATTTTCTTATTGGATATACTTCAAGAAGTTTAAATAGACAAAATAATCGATGAAAAAGATGAAGAAAAACCTGAATTTTCTGTTTAAACATTTTCAACCACAACCATGAAGACTTCTTGCGGAATATATTTTTAATCTAAAATGGAGTCTCAGTCATCTAGATTTCGTAGAGAGACTTGCATCTCATTAAATTTTTCATTTAAGAAATTAAATTAAATATAACGAGGTATGGAAAATGCACTGACTTAGTTATTCCACAAAATTCATCTAGAACTTTGAAGGAATTAAAATTGGTATGCAAAGAAGTAAGAACCATATAATCATTTTGTCTAATTAAGTGGCTTAAAAAATGCCTTGACCGTATCTACAATTAATGTGAGCACGAGACTACTTCAAAAGCCCGCTAACGAGTAACGACTAGACATGATCTAGATTTCTAGTGACAATTTATTAATGAGCTTATTTTCATTGTGCAAGACAAAATGGGCGGAGTGGGGTCGATTTAAGCCTCATTTATTTGCATGTAATGAATTTTTTTATTTAATCATTTAAATCTTAGTTATTAAGTTTATTTTTAGGTTTGATCTTAATTGTTAAGTGCATTTATTTTGTTTATTATTTTACAACACTTAAGAAATCTGAATAGATCTTTGTGATTAAGATGTATAACGTCTTAATATCGGTAAGATGTCTATCCAATGAATTCTAAAAAAATAACAATTTACCACTATTCCATCCACTTTTAGTACTAACTATTTTCGTCGCCCAACATTATCAACTATCATCATCCACGACCACCATTCTCATTCACAACAACCACTTTCGCCGACCATTAACAATTAGTCATCATCACAACTAGCCACCATTTACATAGCCACCAACTATAATTACCATAACATTTACCATTCATGCACTATCGACAATCAACACCATTAGCCATCAATAATTATCGCCAATCATCTTATCATTCACCATTATCATTAACCATCACTGATATTTGTCACAATTATCAATCGCCACTGTCATGTAAATATCTTTGGACCAGTTAACCGGACACAACTATATTCCAAGATCTAGAAATAAGATATTTACATTATACACATATGTTATGAGCTTCCAAATGTTCTCATAACTAAAATCTTCTAGTGAGCATATCAACCCATATTCTTTGCATTTGAGAAGAGCTGAACTTTTTCCAACTATACTGAACCACATGTGGAAGTGCTTTCCTAATGGCTAAGGCTTCACCAATTATAACCTTCTTAAATGAGTAATAATGATCATACGTTTTCTAGAATTGCAAAGGTGAAACTGGAAAAAAAAATGTTTTTTTAGATCATTAAGTAACAAAATATTTTGAACCAATTTTTTTTTCTTTTTACTAAAGTTACAAATAAACATAATGGGATAGAGTATTACTCTGTATACGTATACAAATTCAATTGTCACCACACACTTTATGTCTATTTTATGTTGAAATAATATTCATTGATCACTTTTCAATCTTATAATTGAAAATTAGCGACTGTCATGGACTTTTAAATTCCATTGTGGACTTTCATTTGTGGAATTTAAAACTCTATAACTATCGCCACTCTTCAATTATAGGAGTTACAAAGTGGTTGTTTATGAATTTTACCCTATCTGAACCCCTAGTTCACCTCGACAAAAAATGAAAAATTGAAAAAAGAGAGGTAATTGAATGTCGACATTAAAGAAATTATAGTATATAAAAAAAATGGTGATGTGTGAAAGTGAAAGTGGGAGGAAGCTATATAATTTAATTGCTTGCTAGATTAGAGGCCAAAGGCTATGCATGAAGAGGTATGTTTATGAATCAATAAGGTCAAATAGTGCCTACCATATGGTAACAAATATGTCAGCCACCTCTGCCCAACCTATGAATTCCACCACATTGCTGCCTTTCATTAATGACAATTTTGGGGAAAATGGAGGAAAATTCTCCAATGCACTTTGGGCAATGTTATTGAATGCATGCACTGAACTTTATTCTCATAAGAAATGCATCGAATTTCTTTTTAGGAATTACTATTAAATAACTTTAATTCTATGTAGAGGAGCAAAATCACCTTAATTGAATCTAAATTAAAGCTAATTGAGATTAATTAAAATCAAGGGTGTGTGAAAATATCAGATTTTTTTTTTCTATTTTGATTAATAAGTTCCTTAAAAATAGGAAGAGTTCCTAAAAAAAAATAGGAAGAGTTCAACTCTTCACGCGTTGGCTCGTTTCTCTCTCGGCGCATGTTAACTAACGTGCACCGACCATGGAGAAGAGAGTTCGCGTTCCAACCTTGAAGGCACAAATGGCACATGAAGTTACACAGAGTAAGGCTAATCAGGCAAAGAAGGCAAGTCAACGTAAGGAGGTTACTCCGGCAGTGGCGAAATCAGATTCAACAGTTTCACCTGCAACTGAGACGGGGAATCTGACATCGGCGGCACGAACTGAAGCTACACCTGTTCGAATTGGGGAAGAAATCTCGAAATTGGAAGCACCAAAAATCTGGATGGAGGCAACAAAGCTTCAACTAGCTCAGGTAAGCAATCTCCACCTGATACTGGCGTTAAATCATGGGCGGATGAGATGGAAAAGGAAATTGAAACTCCGACGTTCAATTTGGGATAATTTTGATATTAATAAGGTATCTAATGTAGGCTTTAAGTTGGATTATGTTGCTCCTGAAATGCAGGGTGACACTCTTATAACTGCAATTGATTTTGATGATATTGAATCGGAGATAATATACTGGAAAACAGCAGTAGTTTGCTATGTGCTAGGTGCCCATCCTCCATTTGAGGTGCTTAATGGCTACATACAGAGAATTTGGGCGAAGCATGGTATTAACAAGGTGTCTATTTTGAAGAATGGCATTATGTTAGTTAGATTTGAAACAACATATGGGAAAAATGCAGTATTGCAAGGGCGGATTTATCAGTTTGACAACAAACCGTTCATAGTGAAATCATGGGATTCTGATATGGAATTCACTAGAGATAAGCTATATACACCCAATATGGATAAAATTGCTGTGATTGGACTTGAAATACCTGAGTGTAAAGTGGATCGAGTAAATCGGGGAAGTCTCAATGGGCAAACCACTTATGGTGGATCAAAACACCGAGAAGAAAATAGGTTTGCACTTTGCAAGGTCATAGAAGTAAAGACAAAAGCAAAATCGCGACACCATACCATTCAAAGAATGAAAGGGATACAATTGTGGAACAAAAAGTCATGTATGATTGGAAGCCCACATTATGTAATTTCTGTCAAAAATATGGGCATTCAGAAGGGGAATGTAGGAGGAAGAATAGCCCAAAGCAAGAATAGCCCAAAGCCAAAGAAACCAACAATTGTAAAGGACAAGGAAGTGATGGGGACAAACTTCCACAAAAACCACCAGTCGATTAAGCTCCACAAAAATAAGTACATGCTCAAAACAAACCAAAGATTAGCGATACGTAGCAACAGCTTTACAAAGGCTCTCCGAGAGCAAGCTGACACCAAAAACACCTTCTAATCCAAACATGAGGACAATACAACAAGGTCAGAACCAAAGGACAGGCAAGGAGCAGGTCTTAACAGCTTGGGTTACTCCACTGAACCCAAGCAGAGCCCCAGGGAAGTCACAAACACAAGAAACTAGCCAGAACACCCATCAGGTACTGCAACAACTTGAGTCAGGGCAAGAAGGAGTTGAGAATATGGGAGGAAATACCATTCCTAAAAAAGGGAATGGTTAACATGATATGTTGGAATGTGAGAGGCTTAAATGTCCCTAATAAGCAAAAGGAGGCTAAACTCCTTTGCAATAGTGAGCAGGTAGGCATGATGGGATTGCTAGAAAATAAAATAAAGAGAAAGAAAATTGAAGAAGTTGCTAAAAGAATGTTTAGAGGATGGGAGTACATTACAAACCTGGACTCTCATTACAATGGAAGAGTGTGGTTGGTGTGGAGACCTGTTTTTTATAAAGTATTTATAAAGTAGTACATATTGCTTCAACATCACAGGTCATTACTTGTGAAGTGGTTTATATTCCTCTGCAGCTCAAATATATTCTCTCTGTGGTATATGCTTACAACACAAGGGAAGGTAGAAGAGAATGTGGGAGTCTCTTGTAAATCAAAGTATGGGGTGTGTTACTCCATGGTTAGTATTGGGGGATTTTAACTCAGTACTCAAAATTGAAGATAGATTGGGTGGAAATTCGGTCACATGGACTGAGGTTGCTGAATTTCAAGATTGTTTGGATACTTGTGGCCTTATTGAAGTACCACATCGTGGGCAAAAAATACTCTTGGAATGATAATAGTTCACCAAGGGTATATTCAAAGATAGACTGGACTTTCATTAATTCTGCCTGGCTTACCAACATGCCTTCATGTAGTGCTGTTAACTTGCCAGAAGGAATTAGTGATCACTACCCCCCATTAAGTTCACATTGGATGGTCAAAATATAAGAAGGAAAATAGTGTTTCAGTACTGCAATGTCTGGGGGAAACATCCTTCTTTCATGGACACTGTGAGGAAGGGATGGGATCTTAATGTACATGGGTGTAGTATGTGGAAGGTGGTGAGGAAGTTGAAGTCACTAAAGCAAGATCTCAAAAAACTAAACTCTCAATTTTTCAAGAACATTGTTACAGAATCCAATAATGATAGAGAGGTATTGTACAGAGCACAAAGGGCTTTGCAGGCTGACCCTTTGAATATCTTACTTCAGCAAGATGAGAAGGAGAAATCGAAAGTTTAGGCAATCTTCATACCTTGCGAGATGTTTTTACAGTGAGAATAAGGCATCTTCGATACAAATCGGGAGATGATAACACTCAATACTTTTATTCACCATCAAACACAAAAGGCTGAAACAGGCAATAACACAACTCAAGAATGATCAAAGAAATTGGCACTCAAATGCTAAGAAGATAGTTGGTTTGTTTGTAGATTACTATAAGGATTTACTTGGGAGGAATACCGAGGTAAGGGTGCCTGCTTTTAGAAGTTTCCTCGAGAACGGAGCCTTATTATCCGATGAGCACCGTATTCAACTTCGCAACCATATACCGAAAAAGATGTGAAAACAAAGAATATTTCAGACATCGACAAGAATAAAAGCCCCGGTGCCGATGGGCGGAAGTGCTTTTTTCAAAACAACCTGGGAAGTGTTGGGTAATGATGTTGTGCAAGCAGTTCTGGAGTTTCTAACAAATGGAAAACTGTTGAAGCAGTTAAATGCAACCAATATTGCTTTGATCCCTAAGGTCAGCAGCCCAGAGTTTGCAAGTCAGTTTAGGCCCATTTCTTGCTATAATGTAATGTACAAGTGCATCTCAAAGATGATATGTCAAAGACTGAAGGGTGCTATACAAGTTATTGTAGCAGACAATCAGTCTGCATTTGTTCTGGGCAGATCCTTGTTGCACAATGTCCTCATATGTCATGATATTCTCAGACATTATAATAGGAAAACTACACCAAGATGCTTAATGAAAATTGATTTGAGGAAGGCCTATGACATGGTGAGCTGGGAGTTCTTGGATAAGGTATCAAGTGGGTATGAATTTCCTAGCCTTCATTCATCTAATTATGACACGGTAACTTCCCCAATGTTCACTAAAGTCAATGGTGCGGCGGTATGGGTTCTTTCATTGCAAGAGGGACTTAGACAAGGCGACCCAATGTCACCTTTACTATTTGTGTTAGTAATGGAGTATTTGTCTAGAACTTCGAAGTGTATAGGAGAATTACCTGATTTCCAATACCACCCAATGTGCAATAAGTTGAAATTAACCCACTTGATATTTGCTGATGACCTCATGATATTTTGTAAAAGGAGATATAAACTCGGTGTCCGTAGTTATGGAAGTCATAACACACTTTAGTGATGTGGACAGTTGCACGGTAAAGTAAACATGGTTAAATCAAATCTATTTGTAGCAGGGGTGGATGACCAGACCAAGGAGCAACTGTTGCTAAAGACAGGATTTGTTTTAGGCACATTTCCCATAAGGTATCTTGGACTGCCATTAAATTCAAAGAGATGGAGTAAAATGGAGTGTAAGCAGCTGATAGAGAAGATTACAACAAGGATTACTAGTGCCTACCTAGTAGCTTATCCCATGCAAGAAAGCTACATATAATAAATGTTATTATTTTCAATCCGTAGTTTCGTGCTCGTGTTCATATTACCTCGCAGTGTGATCAAAGAGGCAGGACAAGATATGTAGGGCTTATTTGTGGGTAGTTTCCGAGGAAGCAAGGAAAGTCTCTCTCGGGTAGCATGGGAATGTGTCCGTTATCCTAAGAAATTTAGAGGTTTGAATGTCAAAGGAAGTAGATTGTGGAATATGGCTTCAAGTAAAACGATATGGCAATTAGCAACGAAGAAGGATGTGTTATGGATAAGATGGGTGCATGAATCGTATATGAAAACGATCGATGATATCCGGACACATGTACCACAACAAAGACTCAAGTTGGGTTGGAAGAAGATTAATGCTTTAAAAGTGTAAACGTGTCGGTATTCAATAAGTGCTTATTTGTTGATAGCTAGTGGGAAGTACTCAATTACTCAAAGCTACATGCATTGCAAGGGCAACTTACCAGGCTGAGAGTAGCTGAGTTAATTTGGACGAGAGTTACGTACCTAAATGTGTTTACACTTTGGTTAGCAATGCAAGACAGGTTGCTAACTAAAGAGAGGCTTAAAAGGTTGAATATACAGGTGGAGGATGACACTTGTTGTTTATACGACAGAGTGGTGGAGGAAACTCATGAGCACTTATTTACAGATTGTGAATGGACAAGAAGAGTCACAACAAGAAGGACACGTTGTCCGGGATAAGAATTCCAAATACGAACAAGAAGTAAAGCTTTACAGTAGAATCAAGAACAAGCATTGGAAGCAGTTTCAAAGGGAACTGATAGTAGCTTTGTTTGGAGCAGTGATCTATCACGTTCAGAGAGCAAGGAACCGGAAAATCTTTAAAAGGAATGTTGTAGATACGTAAACAAAGAAGTGATACGCTTAAAGAAGGAATATGTAGATAGACTTGAATTAGTAAAAATGTCTAGGAAGGCTTATAAGAGTAGATGGTTGATGCAGAGATTTTCATGTAACTAGAGTTCTGTTGGAGGCTTAACTCTCTTAATACCCTTCCTGGAAGGTGATTAGGAGATTAAGTGCTCTTTAGGTGTAAAGTGTTTGTTTTTGTTAATGGTAATTTACATTGGTTACCAAAAAAAGTTCCTTAAAAATCAGAAAAATAACTTTCCTAACGAGAATAGAAAAAATAAATTCCATAAGTCATATTCTATGCGCATAGTCTCCTTCCGATCTCAGCACCTTCAAACACCCACCCCACCCCACCCCAATAATATTTGCTTAGATTTATATATGCTCTTGAGTCTTGAGACCATATTTCTTGACACTTTATCAAATATCTGGAAATAGATTTTAAAATCACTTATTTTTCAATAATATTTTCCTCAGTATCAAATACAACCCAAATTTATACCATTCTGACATAGATACTGCCTTTTTTCCCGGTTCGGGGGGGGGGGGGGGTTGATACTAAGGGAGGGTGAATGAATTCCAAATAGAAAAACAAAAAATAAATAAATTCTAACACATTGTAGAACTTTACCCCCTCACCACCGGAGATATTCAAATGAGACCGAAAAATCGATCCGAACTGGTAAATCGAGTCAAACCGACTTAAAAACCGAAAATCGGCTCGGTTTGAGTTGGTTTGATTTTAAATTTTAAAAAACCGATAACCTTTGATTTGGTTTGGTGTTAAACCAAAAGAAAACCGAACCAAACCAAACCAATGAATATATACAAATATAAAATATTATATACATGTACACACACATTAACTAAATTTTATCTCTTTCTTCATAATTTTTGGCCATTCCAAGTCCAATAATAATTCAAATAACGAGAAAAAAAAAGTCTGGCTCATTTATTCGCCCTAGCCCTAAGTGTCCTAGAATGCTCCTCAAAGGCAGAAGTTGCTATTATCGTTATTCTAATTGATTGCTCTCAGGTTCACTTTCATATTTAGTGTTATAGCAGCACATTGCTTTAGCTCTCATCAATCATCATCCTCATTTCATTATCCACCATATGTTCTACTGTTATTCGTACGAGGAATTGACTACAATAACTATCTTAGGATTTCGGAATGAAGCTAAGAGCTTTTTTTTTTAACAACATTAGGCAAATTTGTGTAGTATTTGCTTGTATTTTGGGTTGTGTGTCTCCTATTGTTGTTGTGTCTCATTTTCATTTCTTTTACTTTATTTGTATCAATTTCTTTGCATTTTAAAATACATCCTTAAAATTCGTAAAAACCGAACCAAATCGATAAAATTGACAAAATCGAAACCGATAGAATTTACACTATAATGGTTTGATTTGAATATTAAAAAACCTGCCTTAATTAATTTAGTTTGGTTTTAACCAAAAACCGAATTAAACCGCTCACCACGAAGACACACAGGCGAAAGTCTTCCACGCTGTGAATTTAATTCCCACAGCGTAAAAAAAGTCAATGTATTTATTTATTTAGGTAGAGTTCAACGAATTGGTAGGTATACGGCATGTGATAGGTATTAATTTTGTTCAAATTTCATATTCTTCAAATGTACACAAAATCACATCCAAAGTAAAATTTTGCGTGTACTATGGACGCCTACAAGAATTTACAACTACCTATACCTAAAATAAAAGGTACAAACGAATTTTCCAAAATTCTCCCCATCACAATCAGCTAAGTAAACAACAAATCTCACGTACAAAGACATGAAAATGATAAAAATAATATCCAATGTTTAGGAGTATTATCTAAAATAATAGTAACACACACACACATAAGCAGCTTTAACCTAAATTTGTCAAAAGTTCGCATTTGAACATTAGGTTAGGCTATCTACATAACACTTTTGATGCGGCCATTTTCTGACCCTGCTAACACTGAATGCTTTGTGAACCGAATTGCCCTTCTATATGCCCCAACTCCAGGCACCCACTTTTTCTCAATCTTGATCAAATAGGAAGTAACTAATTAAATTGAAATATATAAATATGTTACTCTTCCAAAACTAAAAAAGAAAGAATTTAAATTATATTCACGGACACTATATTTTAACCTTTTATAAAAGATTGCCTCCCTTTCAGATTACCCATTAATATTTGTATAGAAATTTACATTTTAAGTAATTTAATAGTGTTAAAAAACGTCATTAGTATGCAGAACTTATACTCAAAACTACTACTCACTCTGTCTCAATTTATGTGATACATTTCTTTCAAGAATCAATTTGACTAAATTTTAAAGCTAAATTGGATTAAATTAACTCAATATTTTAAAATTAAAAATTTATATATTTGAAAAGTACTATAAGTTGCAACTTTTCTCATATCAACTTAGTGAAAAAAATTCATCTCTAAATATTGGCCAATATTAATACAGTTTGAATCTCAAAAAATGAAAAATATCATATAAATTGAAACAGATAGAGTCGTATCATGTAAAATAAAATATAAGGAATATTGCAATAACTCTCACTCAATTTTTTTTTAAAATAAAAATAAAAAAGACTGGTGGACTGTAGCTACCGAAGCTAAGGCACTAAAGCAGTTCCAAGTCAAAAGGCAACTCAGGGATTGGAGTATGAAAAACAGAAGTAATTCAAGAAAACCATACCCCCAACTGTCAACCGACTCAGTTATTCCCAAATAATAATCAAAAGCTTAATTCATCTCTTAGCCTCCCACCCATGACTACGTTATTATTTTTCTAACTTCCTACGTCTTCAGAAACTTCCATTTGAAAAGAAACGCTCCATCTTCACCCATTTAATACCCCCCAAAAAAAGTAGTAACAGAAAAACCCATCAGACTTCTTTTTATTTTCCTCTCTTTCAGTTCTTCTATCTAGTTGATTCTTGATCAACTATGGCTTCAATTCATATTATTGCAATTTTCTCTTTAATTCTTCTTCTTCTACCAACATGGTCCACTGCAAGCAATGCTCTACCTCCTATCTTCTCCCCTATCTTAGGTAGTAATTCTCAAATTTATTTTAATCCCAACAAGGAATTTTGGTGAAAGTTTTGATTTTTATGAACTGGGGTGTTCTTAATTTTGCCTTTTTGTTTGATTCTTTGATTTGGGTTTCGTGAAAGATTCAATCTTGGTGTATATTTTACTGATTTTTGTTGTTGTTGTTGTGGTATTTACAGAGAATGCGTGTAAAGAAATGAATTGTGGAAAGGGTACTTGCAAGGCATCTTCAAATTCGGCATCTTCAAATTCTACTTTTGGATTCGCATGTGAATGTCAACCTGGCTGGAGGCGAACTCGTTCAGAAAACGATAATCTCTTCAAGTTTCTTCCTTGTGTAATTCCCAACTGTAAGTCCCGTTTCTACAAAGAACTCATGTTAATATATAATAGTAGCTGGATTCATGCATTTCTAGATATTTAATACTTTCTCTGTTCACTTTTACTTGTCACGTTTCGCTTCTCAAGAGTCAAACTATATGGATTTTGATCAACAAAGATGTATTTTCTCATCATATTAATATGAAAAGAATTGCAACTTACAGTTTTTTTTTTGTATAATCTTCAAACATCTGAATTTTAATTTTAAAACAGTGAGTTAATCTAATTCAATTTAGCTTCGAGATTAGTCAAATTAACTCTCGAGAAGGGAAATGTGTCAAGGAAAAGTGAATGGAGAGAGTAGACATTTTAATATATTTATAGGATGTAATCTCTTGTGATAAGTGTGAATAAGTTATCTAGAAGTATGGTATATGACCTGGTACAACATGTTAAAATATACAATGGTGGTGTAAAATATATTGGTAAGTTCTTACTGTAATCAACTCTGTTGAAGTCAGTTGGATATTTATGCTTTTTCTTCTGTTATAGCCCCTTCAAATGAGTAGACGAATTTTCTTCTGCTTTTTTGTTTGTTCTATTTTATTTATGAATGTTCTTCTTATCATTTTAAAACCTATAAGACTTTGTTTGTGGCTTTTGTTACCCTCTTTTTTTTTTTTTTCTTTTTTTTCTCTCTCTTTCTGTTTAAGGAACTGTCTAGTTTATATTTATATTTATAGTCGCAAGTGCAGAGGTATATAAGCACGTTTGAAGAGTGATTTTGAACTATGATATCCAATATGGAAAATTTTACCTCGATCAATCATAATTTGTGCTGGTATGAATTCTGATTAAAATTTATAGTTATTAGTAATATCCATTATGACCAAAAAATAAAACAAAACAAATAAAACTAGTGGAAATTCTAGATATGGTGAACAAAGTTCCCTTTTTCATTTGTTTTCATTCCTTTCTTCTCATGTTATCACTGAACTATTTGGTTTCCAAGGGTAGAGTTGCACTTCTTACACGTTTTATCAAAAGGACACAGAGAATATAAATCGATTAAATGGCAATCTCTATTTTCCTCACTCTTTGACTTCTGATGGATTTTGTTCAAATCTATTTGCTTAGCCTAATAAAATTCATTGATTCAGAAAGCTACAACACCATACTATTCCAAAGCCCAGACCAAATCAACATGCTCCACATAGAAAACAACTCTAGCAAGTAATGGTTATATAATCAAATATAATTTTCATTTAGACTTGTTTGAGTTAGATTTTTGTAGCTTAATTGAAATGGTTATCCACATAAGCGATCATTGTGTTTTATTTTCAGTCACTGTAGCTTGTAGTCGTTATCTTGATAATGATGTTTTCTTTCTACAGGTACTATGAACTTCTCCTGTGGAGAGAAGGAGGCTCCTGCCCCAGCACCAGATAAACGCTCTAATTCATCGATCTTTGAACGTAATAACAACTTGCTATTCATAAGATTATGTACTTTGCGTAATCAGGAATAGTTATTGAAGATTTTGCTATTAATTTATGTCTTCTGCTGTGATCTTCCAGCTTGCCATTGGGCTGATTGTGGAGGAGGCTCATGCAATAAGACCTCTGCCGTGACATATTCTTGCAATTGCCAAGAGGGTTATTACAATTTACTCAATCAGACTGCTTTCCCTTGCGTCAAAGATTGTAAGAATCATGCCTTATGAAACCACTTCTAATATTCAGATACTAACCAAAACAGTGTCCTAATGTACTAATGTAACAATAAATGATATAGAAGTGTGGCCAGATAGTTATGACTGCCGATTAGTTTTAATTTAGGAAAAGAATTGACTACTGACGGTTTGATACATGTAATAGGTGCTCTTGGAATGGATTGTGCTCAGCTGGGGATTGATGTACCAAACAGCTCGTCTCCTCCTAGTTTGCCTGATAACAGCAAAAGTATAGGTACGATTAATTCTTTGAATGTGGCTGTTAACTTGTCCTTTAACTTATCCTTTCTTTTGTACTCTAATATGCTCGTGTTTCGGGTGAAAAGCATACTGAAATTTCCTGGCTGTGCTCATATGGAAGTAATTTATAGTTCAACATGCAAGACTGCGAGTACTAATGACCCCAAATTTGATATTAATTCCACTTCTTTCTTTTTTTCTCTTGTTCGTTTAAAACAGGTATTTCATTTTTTGGTGGTGGCTATGGCTGGTTGATCATCACAGTTGCATCTATAGCTGCGGTTTTGTTGATATAATTACTCCTGCGTTGATGAATAAGCAAATTATTTTGCAGCTGGTTTTGGCTTGGGGGTTATCATATTTGTTAATCCGATACGAGTGATTTAGAAAATTTTGCTTTGTTATATAGGTAGTTAGGAGATTCCACTTATGCCATTGAGCTTTATGTATTCCCTGTGTATAGCATTCTGGGGTTGATTATTTTTGGACTTGTGAGACATTACTCAATTTGATTGGAAGATTGAACAATCTGCACTTCTTATGCTATTGTAGTCCTTAAATTTATTTACATTTTGTCCAAGGAAAGAGGAGGAGCAAGAAATTTGTTTATCTATGTCTTCAGGCAATGATGCTAGTGAGTATAAAGGCACATGTCTATGCTTTATTCTGAGAATACTGAGATAATGTATTCATAAAAGAGCCCAAAAATGGATAAAATGTTCCAAAAATTTCAAGAGCTTTCTTTTTCAGTTAGTCTTGGGCTTTTCATGAGAATTTTTTGATGAAATAACCCTTAAATGCCACTATTCGGCCGTATTTTTGAAAAATAGCCATTGTCATGCAGTTTCAATTTCAGAGGTGAACTTTCATGATAATATTCTAAAGTTTCACATAAAATTTAGAGAGCTGCTAAATGACCACACTTATTTGGCCAAATGTGGCCACACCTATAAAAAGACTATCATAACCTTATTTGGATTTTGCAATGTTTACCCCAACAATTTTCCCTCCAAAACACACTAGTAAATACAATAACTTATTCTTATTCCCAACACACATTGAGCAACTAAAATTGATCCATGTTTTCATATAGATGAAGATGAAACGTCTCTACATACTTTGTGTATTTTATATGTATAGCAAATTATGCGGTTTATTTAATTAAAAAAATTATACTCTTTACTTATTAAAAAAATATACAGTCTACTAAAAAAAACCGCTTTGCAACTTGGTCACTTATCTAAATTGAATATAATTAGTGATCAATGTAGATAAATACAACATATTGGATTTTTAAAATTCGATATAATCACATATTTAAATTAGATGTGAAACTTATAAGTAATACTTTGTTTAACAGTATGAATTATGATATACTAGCTACTTTTGTTGTACACTTATATATCAACCATATTAAATCTTTAACATTATAAGTCTTAATAACGTCAAACAATGTGAAACTTATAAGTAATACTATGTTTAACAGTATGAATTATGATATACTAGCTACTTTTGTTGTACACTTATATATCAACCATATTAAATCTTTAACATTATAAGTCTTAATAACATTATAAAATATCAAATAATAGTCACAAGAGATACAAGACCCTGTTTGTATACAAATCATATTAATTTTCTTCGTAAATACAATTTACAATTTGATTTATGATAGTTAAAAAGTTATTAAAATTGTAAAGAACCATTACAATGTAGGAGTCGGATCTTATCAGTCAATCTTACGTTTGTTTTTTTTTCCCACGATATCGGTATTCCTTTGCTACTTCTTGAAAAAAAGTATAGTTATTTTGAAATTTATATAATAGTTTTCACGAGATATAATTTCATTGTTTTTTTTTTTAAATTGGAATTTACAACTAATACTTATTTAATGAGAATTATTATATAATTAGTTTTTCCTGTGGACTTGGATACCAAACATATTAAATTTTATTTCTACTTAATAAAATAAAATAACGTAAAACTAATATGAATAATAATGTAAGCGATAGGGATTTTGCCTTTAAATCTTTGTGCAACAAAAATTATTGACAAATTTCATGTTTTAATCACAAGTTCTTCAGTATTTTAATATATATTTTTTCTATTTATTTTGTGATGTAACCATAAATCCATCCTTATTCCATTGTTATGTTGCTATGAAATGTCATTGAAATTATTATTACTAATTTATATAAACTAAATGCACCAACACCATTGCAATGTTTATCAGTATATGAGAACTTATTTAAAATGAAAAATTCTTAGATACATGAAATTACTTTAAATTACTTATTAGAAATAATTACGGACTATATACATAATATTTCCACCAGTGTTTTAAAAGGCAGTTTCAGGACTCGCCTCGGGGCTCACCCCGGGGCGGGCAATGGCAAAATGCACCGGGGCTCAAGTGCGGGGCTTAATTCCTGTGAGATTTACGCCCTAAGCGCCCGACTGTTCGCCCTAAACACACCTAACGCCCAACGCTCGAGGCTCGCCTAACCGTTCTTACACAAATTATATGTTAAATTCCTTAGTTAAAATCATTGACCCTTATAATTCTTTAAGAAATGAATGATACTTAATAATTTTCATCTATAGAAATAAGAAGATCGGGTTTAACTCAATTAACAAGTCGTAGTCAATGTTTTAAAAGGCAGTTCTAGGACTCACCTTGGGGCTCGCTCCGGGGCGGGCACTGGTAAAACGCCCTAGGGCTCGTATGCGGGGCTTAGTTCTTGCGAGGCTTACACCCTAAGCGCCTGACTGTTCGCCCTAAACACACCTAACGCCCAACGCTGTGGTTGGCCTAACAGTTCTTACACAAATTATATGTTAAATTTCTTAGTTAAAATCATTGACCCTTATAATTCTTTAACAAATGAATGATATTTAATAGTTTTTCATCTATAGGAATAAGAAGATCGGGTTTCTCAATTAACAAGTCATAGTATTGCATATTTACTATTTGAGAACATCGTGAGGGTGAATATCATTCTATATTTCTCTTAAAATACATAATCGAATTGTTCATTTTCACTTGTCATTGGTCTTTTGTCGTATGTATCAAAATTATCATATTCTATTATTTCGTTACTTAAAAGTAGTTTTATTTATATTTATGAAGGAATTATGTTTTAATTCTAATACTGATAAAGTTTATTGATTATTTGCTTGTAGGGAGATAAAATGAATAGTATGATAGTAAAATTGTTTTGAGAAATTGTGATTTTTCATTGTTTGTAAGTTAAGATGTTAGAGTTGATTTGCATTTCATAATAGCTTTTATTTCACTGTATTGTTTATACTCGTAAAATTATGTTATATATAATTACAAGTTATAAGTGGCGTATAATGGATTGCTTTGATATATACATATCATTTATTTACAGTTATTTTTTAATGTAATTTTACATATTTAAAAATATTTATTATAATTATATTATTTTATGAAATACTAAATATTAAATACCCATGGTGATATGATCCTACTTAGCACACTTCATTTTAAGACGTACATTCAAGGATGAGATATGAGACTTCAAGCTCTACAAGCTACACATGGAAGACGAGGAAGTCATTTTGAGGCCTTGGGAGGTTCCTACAAGCCACACAAGATGACTTATGATGTGTGGAAGGGGTGGCTTCAGTGAGGCTGAAGAAGCTCTTAGAAAGGGGACCAAATGCGCAAAGTGGCCAAACGTGCAAATAGGAATCGTACATGTGCAAACTTGGACAAGGTCGGGAGTTGGATATTTGTGCAAAGAAGGTTATCTTTGCAAGAAGGCCATGCACGCTGTGATTAGAGGGCCATCTAGGAGAGGCGTATTTGGCCATCACGCCAATTTTTAATCAAGCATTACACTAAGACAACAAACAAGCGCCTTATTAATGAAGATTGTAATCATTATTAGTCTTCTTTACTTACAACTTTGTATATATAAATTTTGTCTTTCATTTTATTACCCGCATTTGGATGATGAATATTTGAGTGATGATAGGATTATCATAGTTTGTTTAGCTAGGGGTTTTAGCTTAGTTTAGTAGATTTAATGGTGGATTCATTTGGTCTTTGAACCTTTAATTCCATTGATTTCATGAAGGGTTGTTCATTTGTGGATTTCAATTGAATTTCCCTTGCCTTGATTTCAAATAATATAGGTTCTTTTAGGATTGAATTAGATTGGGAGGTGTTAGATTTAATATATCCAAGGTTGCCATAAATTCACCCTAATTGGGTCTTGCTTTTATCCTCTTTTCTCATCCCCTTTTCTTCGTATCTTTAAATTCCGCATTTTGGATTGATTTGGGTTCTTTCCCCACCCGATTAGTATCACACGCGTGGCTTACGCCCCCGCGCCCGGACTTACCCGCCAAGGCATATGTAAAACGCCCCGCCTCACGCCCCCGCCTTTTAAAACACTGATCTCCACAAACTTTAAAGTCTTCAATATGAAAGATTCCTTTGATAACGAGTGATTACTAGAAATTATATGAAAATAATAAAGTACCAAACATACATAAATATCTTTAAAATCACTAATAAATATTTGATTTTTCATACAAAATTATATATTAACATACAAAGGCAACAAGCTGCAATAAAATAAATATGAGCTTGATAACTTTTGAGGTTACAACTACATAGATAAATGATATATTGTAAAAGATTACCTTTTTCATTTTGTTTCTTTTATTTGAATGTTAATTGATTCTTGGGAAAACGCTCAAAAACACCCCTAAATTATTCAAAATAGGTCAAATTTACCCTCCGCTACCTTTTTGGCTCAAAAATGCCCTTGCCATTACGTTTTTAGGTCAAAATGCCATCCAATTATTCAAATAGCTCATAAATACATTCCAACGATCCAAATAGCTCAAAAATACCCTTCCTACTAACGGTTGTTCCAACACAAGAGAAAGGGAACCAATTTTGCCCTTGTTCTTTTATTTTTATTTTTTATTTTTCGGAGGGGATGAGAGTGGGTTTGAATGTTGAGAAATATAATAATAACATAATTAACAAATATGTAGTATAAAAAATATTATTCACAATTCACCCATGTTGACCCATGTTGACATGTTGTGAGGCAAAAATTGTCACGATTCGTCTTAAACGTAACTAAAATTACACCTTAGAATTGATGATTGGTTTAAAAGACTATTTTGATCATAAAATAGTTAATAATATTATTAAAAAAAAAATGTCGGCGTACTAATGTCTGTTTCATTAGCAAGCAAGGGTTGCACCCTATTCACATTTTGTTGTCCATAGTTCCTCCAAAAAATATATTATTCCTTCTTAAAAACGGAAGGACATTTAAAAGGTAAAGAACCACAAATGTTAAGACAAGAAGCTAAGGGTGTGCATAACTAAAAAATACATAAATTGAAATTTTTGACATTTCGATTTCAATATTACAGTATTTCATAAGCATTTTTTAAAAAAAGGGTATTCGTTTCTTATAAAAAAATATTAAAATATCAAATATCGTACTGAGATACTCAATTACATATTCAATTCATATATTATATAATTGTATAGACAATAATTTAAATAATCTAATATAGCTTATAAAAGACCATAAATTAAGAAAACAAAAATGGATTATATACAAGATAATCATACGTACGAATTGATCAAAAAGGAGGGGAAAATATCAACATTAACTATTTATGGGAAAAGATGTATCAACATTAATTATGTGAGAATCTCCATGTATTGGGAAAAAACTAAATTTGAATTGATGAGAGAGGGTTCTTACAACTTTTGAATTAAAATGAGAAGGGTAGCAATGTCATTAAATAAACATAAATGACTGCAATTTACCGTGCTAACCTCATTTGGGGTCATTGTGGTCAAAATTAGTGTGGTAGAAATACCTTTTTGTAAAATTTAAGACATCACGACAGTAGCTAGCCTATGACCGAAAAAATGGCATTTTGTGAGTCTCCTGAATGGGACAACAAAGAGTTTCTTGTCAAGGAAAAGAAGCAAGAAAGGAAAAAAATCTTGTTAAGTTCATTTTCCCAACGTATCTAAATTCTAATAACTTAGTCATAACTCGAATTATTTTTGTGACACTCTTTTCTGCCTTGTTATTTGACAGATTCAAGAAAACCATACCGACTCAGTTATTATTCCCAATAATAATCAAAAGCTTAATTCATCTCTTAGCCTCCCACCATGACTACGTTATTATTTTTTCTAATTCCTACGTATTCAGAAACTTCCATTTGAAAAGAAACGCTCAATCTTCACCCATTTAATACCCCCAAAAAAGTAGTAACAGAAAAACCCATCAAACTTCTTTTTATTTTCCTCTCTTTCACTTCTTCCATCTAGTTGATTCTTGATCAACTATGGCTTCAATTCATATTATTGCAATTTTCTCTTTAATTCTTGTACTTCTACCTATATGGTCCACTGCAAGCAATGCTCTGCCTCCTATCTTCTCCCCAATCTTTGGTAGTAATTCTTAATTTTCTTTATTTTTATCGCTTTATTTTGATCCCAACAAAAAATTTGGTGTTTTATTTTTATGAACTGGGGTGTTCTTAATTTGCCTTTTTGTTTGATTCTTTGATTTGGGTTTCGTGAAAGATTCAATCTTGGTGTATATTTTACTGATTTTTTTGTTGTTGTGGTATTTACAGGGAATGCGTGTAAAGAAATGAATTGTGGAAAAGGTACTTGCAAGGCATCTTCAAATTCTACTTTTGGATTCGCATGTGAATGTGAACCTGGCTGGAGGCAAACTCGTTCAGAAAACGATAATCTTTTCAAGTTTCTTCCTTTGAATTCCCCCCGTAAGTCCCCTTTCACAAAGAAACCGTTTTCCCCCAAAAATGAAAAAAAT
>NC_081342.1:9532986-9619232 GCF_029784015.1 Lycium ferocissimum | reverse complement strand
TTGAATTTGTTGTAATTTTAATCTAATGGTGGAGAATTAATCTATCAAGTGTGTGTGTTGTGTGGCTGAGATGAATCCAGCTGGCTGATCATTTTTGTTTCTTGTTTCAGTCAAAGTAAGAGTTGAATCTCTTATTTTCAAAGCAACACCAACACACACATTCGTCTTCTTCACTTCTCTCTCTCTTTACCCTTGTATTTGCAAGTCGTCTTCCTCATTGCTCTTTCTCTTTTCCTTTGTGTTTTCATGGTGGTTTTGTACTCCAACACGAGTTAAAAAGAAAATGTTCACTCGCTTCACAGGCGAAAGGAAATCCAGAAATGCACATTCAGTTTGAATTACTCGTTTGTTTTGTATAATCTCTCATGCGTCAATTTCTTAGCCCACACTTGATGCAAATGACAATACGACTCATTAAGCTATTATCCTTTTTAGCATTTTGATAAGTTGGTATGCTTAACGTATTGAAGTCACAAATTCGTATATGCTATGTATTTTATCCATGAAAACAATAATAGCACTTGTAATGCATTTCATTAAAATAGAATAATGTGCACATGCGCATGCATGCCTGTGGCGGTGATATCCATTTTTTTCTGGTTTCTGTGTGCTTGTGCTTTGGCTAAGATAAAGGGAACAGACCTGCATAAGGTTTTGCCTTTCTCAGTTGAGAAAGGGATAAACCACAACCTCCGCATTGAAGGAGATTCAAATTGGACAAAAATTCCATCATTTTGTCCCTGATTACATTTCCTCGATCCTACACCTTTCCAAACCTGTCAGATCACATAAATAAGGCCAAACAATCAGGAAAGAATAGATCAATCGCAATAACGGCATGATAACTGTTAGTAATCTGTGTTCAGAAACTTAGAAACATAAAATCAGAAACGGAAAACCAGAAACTGAAAACCAGAAACTGTGTAAACTCAAAAAAAATGCAGAAACAAAAAAATATCCGAGACCACAGAATTCACTGTGTGTCCTTAAGGAATTTAATCCCCTTACTGTACCCGAGTTTGTGGATTACTTCCTCCCAGGATAAAACGGATGTACCTGTCGCAGATGTAGCTGTACCTCAAACGTCTACGACTTCGTCGAACTCAAATTAGGCAACAAATCACACACAGACTTGATAGTTTTTATTTCAGAAAAGAATGCAGAATGTGAAAATTTTAAATCGAAATGAGGCATTGCCTCAGTTCATATAGCCGCGAAAATACTGCTCGGTAAAAAGTTGGTACTTCGTAAAGGCCTTGCCTTTTCCAAAAAAAATAAGAACGTTGGGATTTTATTTTTATTCCGCGAAATTTAATTATTAATTAATATTTTCGGCGGAAATGAAAAAAATAATATCAGAAAATGAAAATTGAATTTAAATAAATTTGGTCTAAAAAGATTACCAATCAATCAGATCATTTGACCAAATCCATCAGATCATTTGACCAAATCCAAATACAAAGCCGAGCAACGACGACGGCGCGAGGGGAGTCCATCTTCTCAACCCTTTAAGAGCTAGAAGAGGTGCTTTCTAATATAAGCACATAACTTTCCCTTTCTACCACCAATGTGATACAAAGCTCCTTTCCAAAGGAACTTTACTTTAAACTTCGTTTTCCTTCCATTATCTTTTCCCTCTATTTCTCATTTACACCAACTTAGCTTCAATCATTAACTAGCTTTAACAATCCCCCACATGAATGGGGAATGGCTATATGATGAAAAACATGCATGACAAAAAACTGTGTGATTTGTAAGCAAGGATTAATCGCATCTAGATAAGTAGATTTCTCTTTGAACTTCCGTAGTGAACATATGTCGGATATACTCGGTCAATCGGTAGATACACTAGATCTTGGGATCTCCAGTAGATACACTATTTGATATACCCCGTATCAAACTTAGAAATCATTAAAAATCCCTAATGCTTTATCCTGGTACTGAACATTGTCTCATACGAGAATGGACTAAGAAAGTTATTTTGACAATGTTAAACTGTCATCAATGACTTTGTTTGGTCTCTTTGAACCTAGATCTTGGGATCTCCAGTCTTCTAGGTAGAGTTACCGCCACGATGACTTGTCCTCGGCCATAGTCCCATTCCCCTCGATGATATTTCAACCACCTTTCTAGTTAGGCCTTTAGTTAGTGGATCCGACACATTATCTCTTAACTTAACATAGTCAATTGTGATAATTCCACTAGAGAGTAGTTGTCTAACGGTATTACGTCTTCATCGTATGTGACGAGACTTTCCGTTATACATAACGCTCCCGGCCCTTCCTATTGTCGCTTGGCTATCGCAATGTATGCATATAGGAGCCAACGGTTTGGGCTAAAACCAAATGCCTTTTATGAAATTTCGGAGCCATTCAGCTTCTTAACCGGCTTTGTCTAAAGCTATGAACTCAGACTCCATTGTAGAGCGGGCGATACATGTCTGTTTGGATGACTTCTAAGACACTGCTCCTCCACCAATGGCAAAAACGTATCCACTTGTGAATTTTGTTTCAGTTGATCCGGTGATCCAATTTGCATCACTGTATCCTTCAATAACTGCAGGATACCTGTTATAATGCAAAGCAAAGTTTTGAGTATGTTTCAAATACCCCAAAACTCCTTTCATTGCCAGCCAATGGTTTTGGTCGGGATTACTAGTGTAGCGACTTAGTTTACTTATAGCACATGCAATATCAGGTCACGTACAGTTCATGATACACATCAAACTTTCTAACACTCTGGCGTAATCCAATTGAGAATGACTTTCACCTTTATTCTTAGCAAGAGCAAGGTTCACATCAATTGGTGTCTTTGCAACTTTAAAGTCCAAATACTTGAACTTTTCAAGTACCTTTTGAATATAATGAGATTGAGACAATGCTAGTCCTTGAGGAGTCTTATGGATTTTATTTCCCAAAATTAGATCGGCAACTCCTAAGTCTTTCATATCAAACTTACTAGCAAGCATGCGCTTAGTAGCATTTATGTTAGCAACATTGTTACTCATTATCAACATATCATTCACGTACAAACAAACAATGACGACGTGGTTCGGAGTGTTCTTAATGTAGAAACATTTATCACACTCATTTATCTTGAATCCATTTGACAGCATCGTATGGTCAAATTTTGCATGCCATCAAGTTTGGGTGCTTGTTTTAGTCCGAAAGAGACTTTACAAGTGGACACACCTTTTTATATTTCCCGGGAACTACGAACCCTTCGGGTTGTTCTATGTAAATTTCTTCCTCCAAGTCTCAATTTAAGAAGGTTGTTTTCATATCCATTTGATGGATTTCAAGACCGTACACGGCGGCTAATGCTACTAACACCTGAATATATGTAATCCTCGTTACCGGCGAGTATGTATCAAAGTAATCAAGACCTTCTCATTGTCTAAACCCTTTAACAACTAGTCTTGCCTTATATTTATCAATAGTGCCATCAGCTCTCATTTTTCGTTTAAAAATCCATTTGGAACCTAAAGGTTTGTTCGCTGGAGGAAGATCAACCAACTCCCAAGTATGGTTGCTTAAAATGGATTCAATTTCACTATTAACTGCCTCTTTCCAATATTGAGCTTCTGATGAAGACATGGCTTCGTTGAAAGTTCAAGGCTCATTTTTCAACAAAAATGTTAAAAAATCTGTTCTAAAGGAAGTAGACGTCCTTTGACGTTTGCTACGTCTTGGATTTTCCTCATCAGGAACATTTTCCTTTGTTTCTTCCCGAGGTCGTTTAGATTCTTTGCTAGATGACTCACATTCCCTTTTATACGGATATATGTTTCCAAAGAAGTCGGCATTATCTGATTCAATTACCGTATTCACCTGAATGTCGAAATTTTTTGATTTGTGAACCAGAAATCGATATGCCTTACTATTTGTGGCATATCATATGAAAACACAATCAATGGTTTTAGGTCCTATTTTTATCCTTTTGGGTTTAGGAACTTGCACCTTGGCCAAACACCCCTACACTTTGAAGTATTCCAAATTGGACTTTCTTCCTTTCCACTTTTCGTATGGAATAGATTGTGTTTTGTTATGGGACACTCGATTGACTATTCGACTAGTCGTTAGAATAGCTTCCCCCCACAAGTTCTGGGGTAAACCAGAACTTATTAATAGGGCCTTCATCATCTCTTTTAGTGTTCTATCTTTTTCTGTCGGATATTTTTTTGTTTCTGCATTTTTTCTAGTTTACACAGTTTCTGCTTTTCTGTTTCTGGTTTTCAGTTTCTGGTTTTCTGTTTCTGATTTTATGTTTCTAAGTTTCTCAAGACAGATTAATAAAAAGCCTAAGAAATTTAATCCCCTCACTGTACCGGAGGTTATGGATTACTTCCTCCCAGAATAAAATGGATATACCTGTCACAGATGTAGCTATACCTCAAAAGTCTACGACTTCATCGAACTCAAATTAGGCAACAAATCACACATAGACTCGATAGTTTTTATTTCAGAAAAGAATGCAGAATGTGAAAATTTTCGTACTGAAAAATGAGGCATTGCCTCAGTTTATATAGCCGCGAAAATACCTGTTCAGAACAGGTTGGTGACTGCTTGGAAAGGCCTTGCCTTTTTCGAAAAAAATAAGAACGTTGGGAGTTTATTTGTATTCCACAAAATTTAATTATCAATTAATATTTTTGGCGGAAATGAAAAAAATAATATCAGAAAATGAAAATTGAATTTAAATAAATTTGGTCTAAAAAGATTATCAATCAATCATTTGACCGAAGCCGAAGCCTAGCCGAACGACAACGACAGCGTGAGAGGAGTCCCTCTTCTCAACCCTTTAAGAGCTAGAAGAAGTGTTTTCTAATATAAGCACATAACTTTCACTTTCTACCAGCAATGTGGTACAAAGCACCTTTCCAAAGGAACTTTGCTTTAAACTTCATTTTCCTTCCATTGTCTTTTCCCTCCATTTCGAATTCACACCAACTTGGCTAGCTTCAATCATTAACTAGCTTTAACAATAACATCCAAATCCACTCCTCAAAGAGAAAGTGTACACGGTCGTCGTAATATAATTTATCCAACTATGAGTCGGGATCGAATCCACAGGGAGCAATATAAAGGCGATTTAAACAAGGAATTATCACTTTCTACGCTACCAAACACTTTTTCAATATTGATTTTTTGGTTTAACAACTAACAAAGATAAAACTAATCTAGAAAGCAAGTAAAATGATCAATGGCCACAAGCATGGAAACAAAGGAAATTACTCTCAAGTAACGATCCAATGTATTTCACGATTTTACAACTAAGAGCGAGTTTACATTAATTAGATAATGATTTCTAAAATCTCATTGAAAGTCTTTTGATCAAATCAATGAATTTCATTCTAAGCTTTTCCAAGGCTTAGAGTGTGATATCAAGCACAATCAATATAATCCCAAGTAACCTTCCTATTCCAAGCTCAAGTTATTAGATGAGGTTTAAAGCCCCAAATTCTTGTTAATTAATCTTTTCCAGCCTCAATTTTCCTCTTCCGAGCTCAAATCAAAGTAAATGGGCGGGTCATAGGGTTAGCTAATCCCTTAAGAAACATTAAAGAACAAGATTAATTAAAACAACATTAACTCACTTCATTAGCAATAAAAATCGTTCAATACATAAGCAAAACAACAATTTCATCCAACACTTTTATCATAGAATATTTCCATAAACAAGATTCAAGTGAAGAAAATAAATACTATACACTTAGATATTCATTACAAAGCAAGGAATCAAAGAAATGGAGAGAAGTTTAAGAAAGTTCTCAACCCAATCTTCAAATCTTCAACCCCAAAGTGTGGTGTAGGAACCCTAGCCTCCAAAACTTGTGTTTTCTGCCAAAGATATGTTTCCAAGAGGTTTGGTCGAGTTTTATGTGGTTTGGGATAACAAAAACGTGAATTTCCAAAATTGCCCAGTTCTGCCCAAAAGTCTTCTTCGCGTTCGCACTAACGCGAAGGTCACTTGACCAGTTGACCATCGTGAACGCGGTCAACCTTCACGTTCGCGAAGGGTATTTCTAGTAGAATTTTCTTTTCTTCGTTTTAGCTCCTTTTTGGCTCGTTTTCACTTGGTTTGATCCCAATTCTCTTCATGAGTCAATGCACCCAAAATAATAGCAATACACACCAAGAATAGCATTATATTATAGATTAAGAGCACAAAACCCAAAGCAAAGAGACTAAAATAAGTGGTAAAATCACCACTTAGCAACACCCCCAACTTAAAGTCTTCGCTTGTCCTCAAGCAAATTAAATCACAAACTCAATGAGGATCCATCAATTCAAGCTTAGGGTAGTATCACTATCATTTTCAAATCACATTATTCAATTAAGCACAAAACGCATGACTTTGGTTGGCACAAATAATTAGACTACAAGCATGTGAAACTTTAGCCAAATAACTCCCTCATTTCAAAATACAATTTCAAGAATGCAATGGATATTCAAAACAATAAAGTAACAACAACCAAGCCTCAAGAAGTGACTCAAAACCACTAGCTTACTAGATATGCTCACTTGACTCAATTTGGAATTTGTCAACATCACCAATCTTTCATAATCCATATGCCCTCACAAGAAATAAAGTCCCAAAATCACTATATACACAACAACAACACAAGGGACATAAGTACAAAATCACTCACACTCAACAAAGAAGTTCAAGTACTAACAAGTATCATACCATAGGCTTGCCCTTATTTTCATTCATCACTAACTCAAGAACATTCGGTTGGAGATCACATAAGGACTTTTCAAGCTTGAAATGTAGGCTTAGGGAAGGGTAGGATAAGTATTTGGGATACAAGTGGCTACGCCCTCCTTGAACACTACACAACACATTTTCATTTTTTTTTTTTAAATTTCAACCTTCGTTCACTTTCCTCTTCATTTCAACACATCACTCCTTCCTTTATATACTAGTTTCCCAAATTATTCTAATTTATTTTTGTGCAACCATTTTCTTGATTTCTAATTTTTTTTTTTTTCCAAAAAGATACATTTTTTTGCACAAAAAGTTTGCAACTTTTTTGTATTTTCAAATTTTCTTCATTTCTTTTGACTTTTCATTAGGCATTTATTCACAAAACCCCAACACAATTCTTCACCACTTCTCAAGCAACACTAACACCCCCAACTTAGATTTTTGACGTCATATTCACAATTTTAATGTTCAAGGAGGAAAAGGTTCAAAAGAGAAAATTTCATCAAAAAGGGTAAAGGCTTGTACTGTGGCAATCAAAGAAAAGGTCATAAGCTCAAATGGGGTTACTAGTGATAATATTTATGCAATGGTCGGCTAGAAAAGCTAAAGAGGCTTTTTCAAAAATCACAAAGATAGCTCAAGGTCATCTCTCCAACCAACATAGCCAAAATTAACATTGAAAGACTAACCGGGCAAGTTCTAGATGATAAAAGTAAGCACAAGAATTATTCAACAAATACTCACCACACATGGCATACGAACTAGTCAAGATGGATCAATTTCACTTCCTAAGCAAGAACAACTAGAGCAATAGGTGTGTCTTTTCTGTGTGTGCCTTTTCGGCAAAAAATTGTCTTTCAGAAAAAGGAAAAAAAACTTTCATTTCCCATTCACACCAGATACCTAAAAATCCCCCAACATGAATGGCGAATGGCTCTATGATAAAGAAATGCATGAACAACCGTGTGATTTGCATGTAAAGATTAATTGCATCTGGATAAGTAGGTTTCCCTTTGAACTTTCCATAGTGAACATATGTCGGATATACTCGGTCAATCGGTAAATTTGATATTTCTGAACCGTCGAGCTTTGGTGTATACATAGACAACCATGTGTCACACAATTAAACCTTAACCGTCTTTGATTCTCATTGTTATGTTCGTTTCAGCCATGAACATCGCCTGGTTTCGTGAGTGCGTAGAGCATGGGCCTTTACCTAACATTCTCCTTGAAGTGGCTTATACTTCACACTCACATAGGTGATTTATAAATGTGTCATCCCGTATATACACTATTTGGTCATACATGACAAACTTAGAAACCATTAAAAAGCTTAAAGTTTTTTTTATTAACTCGTTAAAAAGCCTTAATGTTTTATCCTTGTTTCTGAACATTGTCTTCATCATGAGAATAGATTGAGTTATTTGACAATGTTGAACCGTCATTTATAACTTTGTTCGATCTCTTTGAACCTAGCTCTTGGGATCTCCAGTCTAATAGGTAGATTTACCGCCATGATGACATGTCCTAGGCCTTAAACCTATTCCCCTCGATGATCTTTCAACCGCCTCTCTAGTTAGGGCCTTTTGTAAGTGGATCCAACACGTTATCTCTTGACTTTACATAGTCAATTTTGATAACTCCACTAGAGAGTAGTTGTCGAACGGTATTGTGTCTCCGTCGTATGTGATGAGATTTCCCAATATACATAACGCTCCCTGCCCTTCCTAATATTATCGTTTGGCTATCGCAATGTATGCAAATTGGTGCCAATGGTTTGGGCCAGAATTGAATATCTTCAAGGAAATTCCGGAGCCATTCAACTTCTTCACCGATCCTGTCTAAAGCTATGAACTTAGACTACATTGTATAGCGGGTGATACAAATTTGTTGGGATGATTTCCAATACACTGCTCCTCCACCAATGGTAACAATATATCCACTTGTGGATTTTATTTTGGTTGACCCGGTGATTCAATTTGCATCATTATACCCCTCAATAACGGCGAAATATTTATTATAATGCAAAACAAACTTATAAAATAAGATATATCGCAGACTGCTGACTACACTTAAAGTGACATGATGATACTTGTGGATGGTTGACATCAGTTGTGGCCACAACCTTTTAAAATTATATATATTTCTCAATCATTCCACTTCTTGTAAGTCTACTTCTTCAAATATCCAACTAACAGCACATTCACCGATGTGAAAACCCAAGCTATTGTCGATTTTTATCATTAGCATCAATTGGTTCTTCGATTTATAAACCAATGAATATATACATCCAATGAACCGTCTTGTCTTTTCAAAGAGTTGTCTTTCAACAAACACATTTTATCATGAAAAGTCACAACCTTTCAAGTGACATCCGTTCACGAATTAATAAACTTAACCTATATTGAAAGACATATGATCAACCTCATCAAATTAGTTGTTCGATCAACTAGTCCTTACCAAGACGGAACGAGTTATGTGAATATTTCACTAACTACCATATCAATACCACCAGGTGAATACCATGTAAATACCACCAAGGACATATATCGTGGAGTTGACATAATAGAATAATGTCAATAAGTCAACATTTTCTGATTCTATCGAAATTTCTGATTTGTGAACCAGAAACCGATATCCTTTACTATTGGTGGCATATCCTACGAAAACACAATCAACAATTTTTTGTCCTATTTTTACCCTATTAGGTTTAGGAACTTGCACTTTAGCCAAACACCCCCACACGTTGCAGTAATTCAAGTTGGGCTTTCTTCCTTTTCAATTTTCATATGGAATAAATTGTGTTTTTCTATAGGCACTCGATTGAGTATTCTGGTAGTCATAAGGATAGCTTCCCCCCACAAGTTCTACGGAAAACAAGAACTTATTAACAAGGCATTCATTATTATCAATGATTAATTGAACGTCATATTTATCAAACAATAAATAACGGGTAGCCTTTCACTAATATCCATATCAATACATATAATTGTATCTTAATAGACACATATTTTCATGAAAAGTCACGACATTTCTATTGACACCCTTTCGTGAAAGAACATAACTCTTTTGAACAAATATATAACCAATTATCAATTTTGTACTAGTTAATCTCAACGACCAACATATTAAAAATCCATTAAAGATTTTGTTGGTTTGGCGTAATATTCAAGAATGCCATCAGTTTTCATATCTCTTGTTATTAAAATTAAGGAAAAAGGATCAAATATACCCCTCCGTTAGCCAAAGTGTTCACTTATACCCTTAAGTGGATGAAATCCCTAATTTAGCCAAAATTACTCATTTAATTAAAAAATACTCATGCCTCATATTATAACTCGGCCCAACCGATAAAAAATAATTTAACCCACCCAAATATATTTCTTTTACGTACTAATTCAGAGACTTCTTATCTTAGACCTCTCATCGCCAGTGCATGCCATCTTCATTTTCTGTTACCAATTGAGATATGAATTCTTGAATTGCAATAGAAAGACTTAATCTAGTTATAGCTTTGGACTACTTGCTCCAAATCTAAGTTAGAAGGTTCATTAAACTGTAACTTGTTGCTAATGGACTTGATCAGTACAATTAAATAGGCCTATCTAATATCGTTAAATCAATGTCCAAATGGAGAACTAGACAGGAAGGGGAATATTAACTTGTCACGAAATTCTCTCTATTCATCCATCCTATGCAGGTCATCAAACATCTATATCGCGATTGATACACAGAACTTCAAAGGGATATATTTGGGTGAGGTGAAATTATTTTTTATGGGTCGGGATGGGTTATAATATGGGGTATGGGTATTTTTAATTAAATGGGTAATTTTGGCTGAGTCGGGATTTCCATCCAATTAATGGTATAAGTGAACACTTTGGCTAACAGATGGGTATATTTGATCACTTTTGACTAACGGAGGGCAAAGTTAGCTAATAATCCAGGAAGCCCTCACATTTCAAATATTTAAGTACACTGTTCTTGGGCCACTCAAAATTAAAGGGCATATGAATAATTTCTCTCCATAACATCAAATCAAAATGCACATTAATGATCCTAAGTCTGCATGCACATAAAAAAATGCCCTCAAATGTTTTGATGTTAGAATCTTATTAACCAAACTTCATGCTAAGCAATCATTCTTTACTGATGCCAAATATTTTTGCACAAAGCATCACAAAACACCCAACTTTTATTTCCATCAAGACACTTCAGTTATCCGGCAATGATACGACACAAAACAATTTTCTTATTAGCAAATGTGGCTTGTGGTTATAGCAATTCCTTTGTAGTGTCTTTATCTCGTGATTGATTTCATTTGCTAGATGATATGGAAGAATGACGTGACAGAGTTCTCCAGTATCAAATGTCAAAACAACATCTTGTCAAATTGGAACAATGAAATCAATTACTAGAGGCATCAGGCTATCATTTTTTTTTTTAATGGTTCTACCAATTAGGATTCAATCTTTCTATTTTATCAAATAGATTCAAGAAAAAGTAAGGCAGAAACTTGTTAGAAAGTCACCAAATTTTGCTAAAATTCCATGATATATTTTTCACTCTACATGGTCAAAATACCCTTCACACGAGACACATTTGGAATGGAAAAAAAATATTACCCACTATCAGTATACTTAATTGAGATGGAAAATGAATTAGCCTTAAGTATGGAACATAAAACCTATAGTTCATTTCATTTTTAATTGCCGCTGCAATTTTGTCAGATAGATTCAACTTCCGTCCATCACTGATCACTCATTGTATATGTGATGAAATACTCTGTCTATAGTGATTTAACCCCAAAGATAGTGACTGTCTCGGAATCAAGGAAGATGTTTTGGCATACACCCAAAAACAAAATAATTTGTTTTGCAAAAGTTTTTTAGGGAAATTCATCTAATTTTTTAGCCAAAATAATATTTACATATGACTTTCATGATCTCTAGAACAACTTTTCAAGTATTAATGTAAGCCTAATTCATGTCTTACTACTTTGAAAATAATATTCCACATATTTTGTGCATGCTACCACACTATATACCAACTAATTAATTTTATGGCACGCAAATAGCATATATTTTGAGATCATCAAATAATAAACGTCTACCCTAACATTTATAAAAACTGAATTTCATAAATCATAAAGAGTAGAAAATAAAAAGACGAGCAGAGTAAAGAAAGTACGACCCGATTTTTCCTGCTTTCTTCTTGAATTGATTCATCCTTGAAGCAAAGCATACGTTTTTGTGACATGTGCACCATTTGCACGAACTTTAAACCAGAGGGACGATAAATTTTCCAACTTGATGAAAAAATTTCTTTCCACCACAAATTGATCTGCATTTTTATATTTAAATATATACGTGCCTTTTGAAAACACGGATTTGGTTAGACCAAATAATAACTCCCCCTTTGGTAACAAGTCAGCAAGACCCCTTATCCCAATTAATTGATTCTCAGTTTTCAAACCCTTGACTTCATGACCGAAGAGTCCACATGACTCTCATTTTCTTTACTTTCCTCTCATGTAAAGAGGTACTCTCTCCAAATGTGCAGTAAACGCACGAATGGCTTGCAGGAGTACTCTATGTCAATTACCCACTTTAATCATAAGATTGATCATGGAAAAATGTGATACCCAAATAAAACAAAAGATACAAGCCAGGCACCCTTTTCTCAAACGATACAATGAGTTGTTGATTAAACCATTTGTTGGTGTTATAAAATTAATTCGACGTTGTGACTCGCCACACCAACGTCATATACAATAATTAATATGTCAATGAAAACTAGTTCCATGGCCGAACAGTTCTATTTGATGTCGTCTATCGAAATTAAATTTTTTATTTTTATCTACCTGTTTTCTTAATCAGAGAATAAAATGGCGAAGTTTATATATCTTCAAATCGAATAATTTCTATCACAAATCAGTGAAGTTTTTATCTCTCAAACCGAATAAACAAGCAGCAAAGATTTTATATCTTCAAACCAATGAACGTTACTAAATCGGTAAAGTTTTTATATTCTTTAAACCGAGTAATAACTTGGAGTAGAAAATCACTCAGATTTTAATCTCCGAACGGCGGAGTAGAAAACCACAAAGGCTTTAGTCTCCAAAAAGAGTACTTTTATTTCTAAAAAAAAAAAAAAATACTTTCTTCTTTGTTAAAAGAGTAAGATTCTAGTAGATTAACAGAATATGTAAAATTAGTAATTTCCTTAAGATTGTTATCAATCTGTATTCGGAAAATAATCTATTGTTATCAATCTGTATTCGGAAAATAATTTAAATCAAAATCTGGGAAGAGAGGAAACAAACTAAAACAAAATCTGAAAAGAAAGGAAAATAAATTCGAGCCCAATGGTTGTTTCCTTAAGGAAATTATTCCCCTCAAGTACCCGAGGTTATGGAATAGATCCTCCCAGGATAGAACAAACTAACTCACTAGCATAGCGGTACCTCAAATCCCGGTGAACGGCGAACGCAAAAAACGGCACAAATCACACACAGTAAAATATTTGAAGTGCCGAAAAGAAAGAAGAAGATGATCAGAATTTTCATAAGGAAAATCTAAAGGGATGACTAGATATTTATAGCCAACAACAAGTGTGTTAAGGAAATAGGTGTGCCTTTTCTGAAAAGGCATGTGCCTTTTCGGCAGAAAATTGTCTTTCCGAAAAAGGAAAAAAAACTTTCATTTCTCATTCACACTATATACCGAACACTGTATGCGCCCTTGCTCCAGAATATTGTGTTGGGAGCACCATATTTCTCCCTTTCCCCTACCATTATAGAATGCTTGGTTTGAAACGTTACACGGTCTTTCTTTTCTACCTAAATCGATCAACTGGTTCTTAATTTTGTATTGAGGGTTCAATTGAATTTCCTAAGTTCAAAATAAATTTTGATTAACAAGGATATATAGTTGACTACTTGTTTGAGACGTAACACCAATTACTGACCGACTAGATCTTCCTCTTTACTATCCTTTCACTATACGGCGAAATCAACGGGGTAGCTACCATATTTATTACTTTCTCTGTTTCAATTTGTTTGTCTACTTTTAACTTGACGCGGAGTTTAAAAAAGTAAAAAAACTTTTAAATCTTATGGTCTTGAACGAAATATATGTAGAATGTATAGTCAAATGCCTTTTAATCTTGTTGTCTTAAACATACCATGTGAAGATGGAAACACAGAGTTGCTAAAAAGAAAACTAGTGACATTATATTCTTTTTTAAAAGGATTAAAAATGAAAGACAGACAAACTAATTGAAACGGAGAGAGTATAAAATAACCTTATAGTGTGTTTATTTAAGGGTTAGAGAGAGGACCTAGTTACAATTAATGAAATCCTGACGGAGCCTCCTATTGAGGGCCTCATTGAGTTGAGCCTATACTTACCGCCAAACTAGATTCATTGAGCACATAAAGTACACGACCCAATAATCAATTATCACACCTATAATTGGACTTACGTTTATGGACTATTGTCAAACTTGGAGTAAATATTGCACATATTCTTCTAACATAAATATCATATTGTGTAGTTAGGATGACATAAATTTGTTTGTTTTTTTTAAAGTAAATTTACGCCTTTAAGGGGGTGTAGTGAGATAGAGATAAATTTGTTTGTATATAAATAATATTGCTAAATCTTCTTGACATGAGCAAATTTCTACTAGTGTCACAAGTTGAATTCAAGTGTCACATTTTGCAATATTTTAAGGGTTAACTTGTAAAAAGGGCAGTTTGGTGCACTAAGCTCCCGCTATGAGTGGAGTCGGGGAAAGAACGGACCACAAGACATTATTTTAACTTGTATTCACTGGATTTCGGATGAGGCTTCTCTCCATTTCCACTCTCAATTTTCCCCAAGTTTCTACTTAGATGAGAGACACATGTCATAGTTAAGAATTAAAGGTTAGGATTTAATTGTCCCAAAGCAAAATCTTTATCTGGTTAGGATGATAATTATTTCCTTTATTTACTCTAAATTTTTTTGACAATTCCACTATTCTAGCTAAAACATTATCTCATTCATAAATATATTTAAAAAATTTCTCACCTTTCCTATTCTATTGCGTGTTCCTTTTTTTTTCTTTTTTTTTTTTTAATTACACAACATGAATATTTATATTTTGTCAAATTGTGTTATAACTCTTTTATAATTACATTTGTTTCATTGGACATTGAAGACATGACAGCTAGGGGTGTACAAAGTAAACCGACAAACCGCACCAAACCAATAAACTGAGTCAAATCGAGAAAAAAACCTGACTAGTGGTTTGGTTTGACTTGGTTTGGTGTTGTGAAAAAAAACCCAACCATAATTGGTTTGGTTTGGTTTTAGCTAAAAAAAAAAAAAAGTCAAACCGAACCAAACCAACCTGACATTACATGTATTCAATTTTTAAAATATTTTATATATAAAAATATTTATTTGTAATGTAATTTATAAATATTTCTTAAAGTTTTTCGTAGTTTTTTGTCTATTATCATATTATTCAAGCTTGAACTTAGAATTTTGAATGTCAATAAGTTTTATATCCTATAGATGTTAGTAACTCATATAAAATCTAAACCAAAACCAACTCAACACTAATACTAACAAAAGAAGTTCAATTTACCACTAGGAATGACAATAATGTTGGTTATCTATTCTTTAGTTTTTGCATAACTGGTTTAGAGAATGAAAATACATAACTTAAGTTTTTTTTTCTTGTCATGTAATTAATACTTATTAGCTGTACTTATTTTAGCATGACTTAGTATTTTTAGATTATGGTCATTTTATTTATGGCTTATTAATTAGCAATATTTATTTTAACTGATTTTATTATCTTTTGTTGAATATTTTAATACAATGTCATCACTCGTTTCACATTTTGTGTTATTTCTTATGAAACACCTTAATTATATAGTTGTATCTTACTAGGACTAAAGAAATATATATTTGAAGTAAAAGTTATATGTTTTGTGTCAAGACTATTCCGGAAAAAAAAAAAAACCGAAAAAACCGAATAACCCGAGAAAATCAGAGGTTGAAAAACCCGAATTTTATTGGTTTGGTTTGGTGTATAAATTTAAAAACCCGATGCAATTGGTTTGGTTTGGTGTTTAAAAAATCCGAACCAACCCGGTCCATGTACACCCCTAATGACAGCACTTACGATCGTCTAATTCGAACAATCTTATTCTATTCATTTTTTTAGCTATTTTGTTGCTAAAAGATTCCATAACTATCAGTTATAGCAAAAATAAAGAGAATTAACATCTTACAAATTCTTTTTAATTTAAAATTTACAAATATTATTTTTAAAAAAAAAATTAATTATTAAATGTTGATTCAATTTGGTCTTACTGTTCCCACTGAGCTAATGATGTCTATTTCTCTCATATTTGATAGGAATGTAAAGAAGAATTAGGGGGGAAATATAAAACTAGTAGTTTAGTACATGTATAAAAATAAAATAAAAAAACTGTTAAAAAAACTCGTAATAAAGTAGGAAAAGTGAGAAAACCTTAAATATATTTATGGATGAGATAATGTTTTAGCTAGAATTGTAGAATTGCCAAAAAAATTTATAGTAAATAAAGGAAATATTTGTTATTCTAACCATGATTAGGATTTTACTTTGGGCAATTAAATCCTAACCTTTAATTCTTAACTATGACATGTGTCTCTTATCTAAGTAGGAACTTGGGAAAAATGAAGAGAGTGGAAATGGAGAGGAGCTCAATCCCTGAATTTCGAAACTCTTTGGAAAATTTTCAATTATAAAAAAAAAAAAAAACTGATTCTGGCAGAGCGGTCCCTCTAGAATATCCCTTGTGTTGCTGACACTAATATTATTCCCTTTTCCTACCATTTTAGCATGTCTGGTTTGAAACAATACGTGGACATCCCTTCTTCTACTCAAGTCAATCAAAATGTGCTCACTTTTATACCATCACCAAATCAATTAAGGAGGGTATGGGCATTATGTTGAGAAGCTCAATATCTTTCTATAAATTCTAAGCAGGTCCCTTTCAGAATCATCTTTTTCTTCCATGATATTCCCACACCCACTACTAATAGAAATAGTAACTAGCGATGAACAAAGCTAAATAAGAAAATTCATCGCTAATCCTATTTAGCAATAAATTATTAAAACATTCTATTAGCTACGAGTTATTTAAGAATAAATTAGCAACAAAATTCATAATTGATATCACTTTTTTTTTTTTTTTGTAGTGAGCTAGTACTGTGCAAAGGTGATGGAGTTGCACGGCTTGAACAGTGCCTTTACCATTGTTCTTTGGACTAGCATCTTTCACATGGTTGGTCTTCAAAGTGATTATTATGCCCTTACACCTTATTTATATATTTTTCTATTACTATATCATTGCATATCTCTATTATTGATCATGGTGCGTTCCCTACCCATTCGATTAATGCTCTCATGGCTTTTCTTTCTTTCTTAGGAAAACGTTATTTTGTGGGGTAGGTGCGAAGGGCGAATGACCAAATGAGGTGTCAAGAAAATAATAAGACACAAATTTTCATAATCAAAAAAGTTTTGAAATATAACTATTAATTTGATTAGTGTTCGCGATGATAGCAAGGGCCAAGGAGTCAAGGCCAAGTCTTTAAATAGCGAAAGAGAAATTTTTTTACCAGCTCATACGATTTGAAAACTACTCCCTCTGTTTCTTTTACTAATTCAGTACACTTAAAAATAATTTCTCTTTTACTTGTTCATTATAGCAATTTTATTTAATAAAGACCGGAGGCGAAATTTTGTCTGACTTTTAGGCCCATTATTTTAAATTAGTGTTATAGTACTCCCGGTTCCTTTTACTAGTCCAACATTGATTTTGCACTTCCCTCAAAAAATTATTCGTTAAGTGTTTATTTTACTAAGAGCCCGTTTGGACTATTTTTATACTAAAGGGTTTAGCCTATAAATTTAAAAAAAATAAGTTGGGGTAGTCCAACTTATTTTTTTGGCTTAAAATTTACCGTTTTCACTTATAAACGCTTTAGATAAACTAAGTTAAATGGGTCTAATTATTTTTTTGAGCTTATTTTAAGCACAAAATGACTTTACGTTCGCCAACGAAACACTCAAAAAAATTTAAAACAAATTTATAAGCCAATCCAAACGGGCTCTAAGTTGTTCATATACTATGTTTCGAAAATCCAAATTAGACTACTAGTTTTCCGATAAATTTGGAAAGTAGTTACTTTGATAAAGCATGCTGAAAAGGAGAAAAAAGCGATACTTCATTTGTCCCATTTAACTGTCCTTTAGCTTAAGAGAGTTGTCTCAAAATAATTGTTACTTTAGGAATTCAAGAATAAAGTTGGCAATTGCTTCCGATTATACCCTTATAGCATTAAAAAAATAGTTTTTTTTAATAATGTTCATTTCTAAAAAATATCTAATAAATAGGGGTAATTAATAAATTATACCTTGCATTTATCATTTTTGTAAATGAACCTAAAGAAGCTAAAGCGACTGTTAAAATGAAACTAGGGAGCAGGAGATTGACCCTTTTCAAGCGATGAGCTAATTAACGGCTATAGGAGAGATTTACCTTTTCTGAGGGACAAGTTAATGGCAATAATCACTAAGCAAATGTCCATTATAAAATAATAATTACGGAGATTTTTTTTTTTTTTTTGGGTGAAATAATTACGGAGATAAAGCATGCTAAAAGCTGAAAAGCGCTTATTATAATAAAATGATAAAACTTCATCAATAATTTGAAGTTCAATATAGTGCTTGATTAACCTTCTCTAATTCAACCAAATCTAAGTCATAATTAGTGCTTGAAAATTGATCAAACAAGCCACGAAATTTCAAATGAACCTTCTCTTTCATGGCATGTTTCTGTGGATTTCTTTGGATATTTCCTTGTTTAATTTAGCCAAAAAGCAGCCCCCATTACTTTTAATTTTCTTTTTTGCTCTTTCATCTCATTTTAAATGTCTTTTAAGACTTGAACATGTTCATTAAGAAAACATTAAGGACAAGGTGTAATTACCAAGTTGTATATTTATTTCTTATTGAGAAATGCTACTATATAAAAATTAGCACTAAACTTGAGAGAAGTAATCAAATCTTTCTTGATTTTTGACAGCGGTAGTTTGAATTTTTTAAAAGATAAAAAGACACTTAAGATCAAAAGAATTGTCCCAAGATAAAAACACGGAAGGAGTATATGTTATGTCTACTGATATATAGTCAGTGTCTTATACTTTCTTTGTCCTAAATTAACAGTCGCTTTAGATCAATAGAATTGTTCCAAAATAATCGTCACTTTAGGAATTCATGACTAAAGTGGATTTCCAACTATACTCTTAATATTAATAAGAATCCACAGAGTAAGTTTCATACTCCTTTCCAAAAAAAAAAATAGAAATCATTAAAGCTTATATTTAGAGTGTATATAACATTTTTTTTAAGTGATTTTCTGAAATTATCCCAGATTTTCTTTTTTTGTCCCTTTTCTCCCCCAAAATTAAAGGAGTGAGAAAAAAGAGCTAATTATTGCAACTACTATCTAATTTAAAATTCTAGAAGACAACGAGTGCAAGCTAAGGCTTGATCTATATAAGCACTCACATTTATATATAGTAGTAAAGGATGAAGTTTTTGTTTGGATATATATATAGTAAGGACTTATTCTGTAGCTACGATCCCAGACATCCATATTGCTCTACAACCTAATTAAATTATTACACATTCCACTAACAATAATTTATTAAATAAAATTTTATTGAAACTGCTCAACGTGTAATTTTTAATAGCTTTTTCGATTCTTGTCTATGTCAAATCCACTTATCTGGGGACTAGTGGTACTATGCCCGTGCTTATGTTCACATAATAGACAAATACAGTTAGACCTCTTTATAACAGTGATTTTATGTAATAACATTTCACTAATTTTCTTTGAAATCGAGTTTTCATTCTATGTTATATTATACTAGGCAGAGTTGGCCCGTGAATGTTGTACAAGTTGAAATTATTATCTGAACTTCATTTTGATATGTAAATGAAGATAAAAAAGATCAATGTGTAAGTTAATACAGAATCAGATTGTCAACGCTGTAAGATAATATCACAATATACAGTTCTAAGATCCATGACAATATCATATTAGTATATGCTTAAGGTGTTACGGTATGCATATTGGACAACGGTCATGAGTTTTCATACGGTGTTTAGTCTTCTGCTTTGGGTTTCTTGTTTAGCCTTCTTCTTAGCCTCCTCCGTGGCTATTTTCTCTGACAAAAAAGGCCTGTAAATAGAAAAGCAAGACGATAGACAGTTGTCAAGTAAGAAGAAAAGAGGTAGAAGTCTAAGTAACATGAAATGAAACTCCTATATAATACAGAACCATTATAAAAAGATTTACGCATTACAATTTGTTACTTCTGACGAACTTCCTGTATTGAATAAAAACGGTTGGAAAATTACTACATTCAATTTTATTGGACACCACTATAAGTATCTACTGGTATTAGCTGCATATTGCACATTGTGTTCAAATAATAACAATAGACATTGTGGTTCCTACATATGCTCTAAATCTAGAGTAGCAGAACTCGTTGGAAACCACATCTCATCTAGTTCAATTTTTTCCCTTTTATTTGAGCTTCTATACTTTGGTTATCGTGGACTGGCGGTGGTGAGTATGTTATTGGACGCGCTCACTTGAAACACAGAAGTTAGCTTTTACTACTGTAGCTACGAAATGTAATTAGCTAAAATGTAGCTATGCTACATGTTTTATCCCCAAAAGTTTGCTGTTTATGTAACTTTCCCTTATTTTAAAGAAATTTTTACTTGATGTAACTACTTCTAAGAGGTAATTATTGATAATAACTACCTTTTAATTTATTTATATTTAGTAGCTACAGTAATTTTGTAAATTACCATTCGTAACTACACCAAAATACAAAAAGTTGGAGTGGCTGAAGTGGTTATTAGGCGAGGCTCTCACCCGCCCGCTCAAGTTCGAACCCGACCAACAACATTTCTTTTCTTACATATTTTTCCTAGCTTCTTCTCCTTGTATTTGAGTGTATTTCGCCATATGTATTTGACTCATATTTGTATCTATATGTATTTGGCCTCAGTGTATTTCGCCATATGCATGTAACATCAAATACATAGAAGCCAAATACATATGACGAAAATACACTCAACATACAAGGAGAAGAAGCTAGGAAAAATATGTAAGAAAAGTAATGTTGTTGGTCAGTTCTAACTGAAGCGGCAAGGGGAGAGTCTCGCCAAATACCCGCGAATACACAAAATACACGCGAAATACACAACTTTGGCTTAAAAGTAAACTATGAATTGTAATTTAGAAAATGATAGCTACTAATGGTAAGATCCTCGTAGAAAATAGTTATATCTGTAAGTTTGCCTATTTTAAAACATCTTGGGCCAAAAGCCCTAACTTTAAGGCCAAAACAAATGAAATACACTTTGCATTTGAGAATAAGATGACTTTGGTATGGATATGGTTGACTGAAACGAGCCTAAATGAAACAAGTGAATAAAATTCCCTTTCATTTATATTTACAAAACCTATACTATTTTATACGGGAGATATATTCCATTTATTTTTTCTATCTATATATATACTAGTTCTGTGAGGCCCGTGCTAAGCCCGGGTCCAAACCCAATATATAAAAGTAGATATTTTAAATACAGAAATATAATTTATGTTAGTAATATTCAAATCTCATATAAGTATATTTTCAGTATATAAAAGCAATACTTTCATTTCACTCCTTTAATATTTTAACTTTCATTTTGATGAAATTATTTACTTATTTTGTTTATTAATAATCTATACATAGTTAATCAACTTTTAAGACAAATACAAAATTTGTGCAGCGGATGGGGTTGCTCATCCCTTAATTAATTAGGGGTCACGGGTTCGAGCTTGGGTATGAAAAAATCTTTGGAGGGAGCGCTTTCCCCGAATAGGCGCTACACAATGCGAATTATCTGGATTAATCGGGCTCAAATGCGGATACCGGGCACCGGATAGAAAACCAAAAAACAGGAAAAATGAGGTAGGAGGTTCGACAGTTTTCGAAAAGTAGACCTTAAGAACAAAAAGTAAATTTGATTCTAAAAAAATATGATTAGGACCTAGAAGTAATTAATTGAAAAGTTTGACATTTTATTAGAAACTTTTGTGAGGACTACAAAAGCCTCTTAGTTATCCCTTATATATAATAGTAATATTTATTTTGAACTAAGTATAAAAGTTAAAAATATTGCTCTATAATATAAAATTGAGGGAGTAAAGAGCCAAAACCAAAAAAAAAAACCACAAAAAATTATTACAATATCAATATACAAATTAACGAGGCAGTCGAATGAAAACAAATTAAAGAGTCAGTTGAATGAACTTAAGAAAAATAATTGGTGTTAAGAATTGAAATAACCAACCAAAATGCAACAACCGGAACACACTTGGTGCAATATGAATGGTCAATCAAAAATGTGAGGACTACAAAACTTATATATATATATATATATATATATATATATATATATATATATATATATATATATATATATATATATATATATATATATATATATATATATATAAGGACAAAATCATGACATTAGGACTAAATTAGTAGAAACTCTACTTAAGAGAAAATCTTAAGTGTGTTTTGATCCGGAAATAAAATGAATTAAACCCCTTTATAACATTTTAAAACCAATTCTTTTCCTTAAAGAATATTTTTGCCAAAAAATGGAGTTTTATGATTAGCATGACAATTTTGCAAGAAAGAAAACATTTTTAGCAAATAATCACAATTAAATCACACATTGAAGCTTGTAGGTCAACCGTATTCTACGAATCCTTAATACTGGGGTAATTAAAACCTTTCCTTAGTAGCTTTTATGCACCCGCATAAAAGTGAACCGTAACACTAGCTACTTAGGTAACCTTAGCATTGTCACTATCACTGATAGTGCAAATGTATCTATGGTGTACGTTCCGCCTTAATCTATAAATAAAAGTATCTGCTAAACCCCCAAAAAAAAAAAAAAAAAATTGTATGTTACAATATTAAACTTTTGATAATGCATAGTAATTTCTTTTGGTAACCAACATGAATAATTACCATACCAACAAACAAAACAATTATAGTAATTTTTCCGGATGCCATATATACAAATTATATTTTGAAAAGTTGAAGACGTTTTTCTCCTTACTTTTGACTTTCCTTTTCCTTTTTATAAAAAGGAAAGAAATGGCACTCCACATATCTTTCTCTTCTTACTGGAAAAAATTGGAACCAATGTTATGAAGTTTACATTGAAAGGACTTCCTCGAACCCAAGTAAAGCTTTAATTGTTTGTAATTAGTATATCTAATTTATCCCATGCTAAATATAACATTGATTAAACCTTTACAGAAGTTTTTCTTTGACAAAAATATTTTGATATTCAAAGACATGAAAAATATTTATCTCCGTGTTTCTAATTCGTTTATGACAATTCATGTTTATTTTATGTATTTTTTTACATAAATCTTATTTTTTAAAATTTAAAAATTCATGCCGAAGTTATATAAAAAATTAGACGCTTGAATCTACTTCGAACTCCATTACTTATTTGAGTTGAAGGGATATAATTTATCATATTATGAGATTAAAAAGTAATGTAATATGAAAGCAAATACTACACGGTACGACAAAATTAAGAATTTTAATTTTGTCAAACCTCTTTAATTTATAATAACATAATTTTTTGGAATATTTATGGTGTGTTAATTACAAAATCAGCTGTTACACCTTTAACGACATTTGACATTTAGATTTTATTTGCTTGTCGTGGATAAAAATTATTGAAAAAAATATTTTTTTTCAAATTTTTATGATATAAAAGATTTTTAAAATTAAAAATCTCATTCATATTTTATTGTAGAATACCTAAGGTCCATAGTTTCGTCTTTTAATTTCTCTTCTTTCAAATTCACAGTAGTTTTCGACATTTTAGATATGTACAAATCTATTAAAGTTATGTATTCAAAAATATAATTAATTAATTATTTTTTAGTCGTCATGAAATATTTAATAAATATATAAATATTTGAATTAAATTATTATAGGAAGGTAATTTTAGAAAAATTATACTGTTATAATAATGAATATTATTGTAATAAATAAAAAATACATTTATAAAGAGGTAAAATATAACACAAAAAATCAGCTTCAAGGAGAACTTGTTCATTTTAATGAAATGTTAGTTTAAAAAATTATTCTTATAAAGAGACCGTAGTATTAACAAATTGATCTCGAGAAAAATAACTTCAACTTTGATAACATATAAAACTATGCGTCTGTTCAACTTACGAACCTACATAATTCACAAACAAAAAGATACTACCAATCAGCGGCGGATCTACAGTAGCGGGCGTGGGTTCTCGGGAACCCACATTCGCTAACGTAGGTCCTATTATTATATTGAAAATTATAGTCAAGTACAAGTATTTTCAGTTTGAAACCCACAACTAAATGGCTGATGGTTCAATGGCAAAGAAGGGGAGAACTGAAGCGGATTTTGTCCAGATTGTACGCAGGATCGATTCCTGTTGGACTCATGTTTTTTAATTCAAATTTACTTCTTTTGTTTTTCCCGCAAGAGCGTAACCCCGCGTTGCTTCTTTTTAAGTCAAATTTGCTGCTTCTTTTTTCCAGCAAAAGAGTAACAGTAACCCCACTTTTATGGTATGATCGAATCTATGGTTAATTCTGCCCTACTTGTTTTTTTTTTCTTTTTCATTTATGCAGGACAAAGGCATTCTCCTCACAACATACGACATTGGTTACTTCTCTCGTTTCTTTTTCCGGAATGCTGTGATTTACTTGCGGGACTACACTACATATGTTGTTGTTTTTTTTTTTTTTTTGGGAACCCACAACCTTAAAATCCTGGATCCGCCTCTGCTACCAATTCACATAAAAAGTAAATTAAATAACAATAGTTAATATAGGTAATACAAGGAATCAATAACTTTATTAAATTCTTAAGGCTTCGCGTTTAAATTCGTAAGGCCTCAATTTAGCAGAAGGATGCTTCACTCCGTAGTCCGTACGGCATAACTCTATTGACAAAGATTTGCACAGCGGGATTTTTATTTTTATTTATTTATTTATTTTATTTTTTTACAGCTGGAGTTTAAAAAGTTCTTGAAAGTTGAATAAATTTTATAAAATGCGTGAGCATAACTAAAGTAACAAAGCAATTCAATTGCATTGATTAGCTGTACTCCTGACGTCATAACCTTTTACTAACATTTAAAAGCCATCAAACTTGGCAGAATTTACTAAAAAGCATGAACCCCAATGATGAAATAAAATGAAGAACCAGGGCAAAAAGCTGCCTAAAAATAGGGATGCATCTGGCATTAATGAAAAGGTAGTTGGTTTTTGTGTCAAACTTCGGCAACAGTATCATCATAGAACAACGTAATTTTCATGCAATTCCACAGTTACCCTCTGGTCGGTAAGCATGTTGACCCAGAGGTGCTAGCTTATCCCCACTTTTAGGGGTCGTTTGGTACGAAGGATAAATATAAATAGTCCTGGGATAAGAATTTAGCAATTTCTTATCCCTTGTTTGGTTAGTAATCATAGGATAAGTTATTCCAGGAGTAAAAATAGTGTTGGGATAACTTATACCTGCCATAGGGTGGAATAAGTTATCCTAGGTTAAGTTATCCCGAGATAAGGAAGAAACATCTTCTTTTTTAGAAATTATCCAATGTATAATACTTTTAGTCCAACATACCAAACAGTCAATAAAAAATAACTCCAGAATAATTAATCTCAGCATAACTTATCCTAACGTAATTAATCCCAGCATAACTTATCACAGTGTAATTTTTTTTTAACCAAACGACCCCTTATAGTATAGTAGTAGATAACATAACCTTGGTATAGTAACAACCTTAAATATCAGGAGCCAACTTCTTGTTTTATATTAATTAAAAACGTTCTTCAAAGATAGTAAAAATTCAAATTATACATGTAGATAAGCTCTTGATCGTTACTCCTTCCATTATCTTTTACTTTACGCCTAATTTAACCTACTTCCTGATTGTTGTGCAATGTTTTGCTTTTTAATAATTAGTTGTTACAAAAAATTATCAAATCACAAATTTTTATATTAATAATAATCAATTTAAAATAGTTGTTACCAAAAAAAATTAAAATAAAGAATATAAGCGTAATATTATAAATCACAAGGGAAATTAGTTTTATGGAATCAAACTTGAGGAGGTTTATGAAATTATCCCGTTAGTTTTCTAGCTATAAGCCTATAATGACTTTGTGGATAAAGTGGTCTAACTTTAGTGACTTTATTGATATAAAATAAACATAAGTGACTTTATCAACATCATCTATTTAACTTAATTAATTAATATAGTATGTATTTTAAAAATGTGATTGTGTGAAAGAATCTATACACTGTCAGTAAACACAATTTATACTCAATTATTAATCACACATAATATTTGAAAGCATCAATCATCATCCAATTAGTAGTCAGGAATTTATCTAAGTGTACTTTTAACCTAATTGATGAAAGAAACCACTTGAAAATGAGTCGAGTGCATGGCCAGCTATAGATATCTTCAACATTTTCTTTTAGAGAAACTTAACTATCACCATCTTTAATTTTATTTTATTATAGTATTATTAGCCAGTAAGAAAAGATGCAAAAGAGGAAAGTTGAAAAAAACCTTAAAGATGCAAAAGAGGCAAGTTGAAAAAAACTTTATTCTTAATTACCTACTCTTTCAGTTCTGATTTTCCAAAAAAGTACTGAATGCAAAAAATTATTATATATACTACATCATGATCAACTTGTAGCTCCTACTTGATTGTCACATGAAACACACATTGGTTAGCTAATGCTTTTTCAAGCAGATGAGTTTGCATTCGGGGTTTTTTATACACGCATCAATTATAATTCATATAATACTAGTAGTAGTAATATAATTTTATTTTTGTGAAGATTGATATTTGTTAATATAAGGAAGATAATCTTATCAGAAGATCCGCTCTCATTAAATAACTAAAACTCGTTGTTATTTGTACCATATCAATTCGAAAAACAAGTAGGATTTGGACAAGAATATTTCAGGATTGGATATGTAGAAGATATCTGTTTGAAAACCCCTGATTAAATAACTAAAAGTGAACTCCATTTGTACAATCAAGTTACCATAGATATTTAACTTACATACAAATAATTGAATATCATTCTTATTTATCTGTGCAAATGCGAATATACCTTCAATCCATTCAGAAATTCCAAATCTTTGATAAATTAATTTTTAGTAGAGAAACAATAACTATTACTATCATGGATGATCACTCAACTTCCGCACTATCAAAGGTTATTGTGGAGTTATAAGTACTTTTATATCTTTAACCAAAATTTTCGGTTCAAACTCTAGGAACGGAGTTGTCTTTGATAGTGAGCAATTTACCTTCAAAGTGAAATTTTTCAGCGCGAATTTATATTAGTCAAACCTCAAAGTGGCACTAGACATCGTGTGGAAAATCAAAAAAGCTCAACTTTCACTTTATTGTACAGAAATCACTAATTTATTTTTGAGATGAAAAAGTCACTCAGCTTTATTACTTTTATGACCAAAAAGCCACTATGTATCACGAAAAATTACTGGAGGAAACAAGAATTGTATTGTTATCCATGAAGATTAAAAACAAATTGAAACATTTTGTTCGAAAATGTATCTTAAATACTTTACCAGTTAGAAGTATTATTGCAAAGAGAATCCAAACTATAGATTCAACTTGTCCTCACTACAAGAAAGTATAGAAATCGCAACAAATTTTTTTATATTTGGCAACTTAATTTTATTGTTGGCAAATGATTTTTTGTTACCAAAGAATTTAATTTTGTTGCCATAGTATTGATTATTGTTGCAAAAAGTACTTTTGACAACCAAAAAAAAAAAAAAGTTGTTGCACGCTGTTGCAATAACAGCCATTGGGAAATCATGCAACAAAATATTTTTTTTTGTTGCCAAAAATACTTTTTGCAACGATAATCAATCTATGGCAACAAAAAAAAAAATTTGTTGCCAAATATAATTTTTCTTGTAGTGCCTATTTGTGGATTGGAACCAGAAACTTTAGAACATATGTTTTTCAAATGCTCCAGATCCATTAATGTGTGGAAAAAAGCCCAAATCCAATGGCTGATTTGCACCTTATTTCAGATTTTTTGGCATGGTGGTATAAACTATATTTAGCTACTAAAAAAATTCCGGATACTAATACTTTACTGCAATTATCTGTATCTATTTTATGGATGATTTGGAAAGCTAGAAATGATTATGTATTTAATTCCTTGTTATGGAGTGATGCTGAAATTTTATCAAAAGCTTTATCTTACTTTAATAAGTTTACAGATGAGATAAACAGTGCAAACAAGATGCGTCAGGAGCGACAAGTTGTGACTAACCCCTCTTCACTAACTATTTCTCCAGAAAATGTTTTGCTTTATGTTGATGCAGGTGTGGTTCTATGGTAGCCTTGAAGACTGATGGTAATATGCTTCATGCTATGGTAGTCCAATTCATTTTGTTGGAAAAGCCATGATAGCTGAAGCGTTGGGAATTCGAAAAGCAATCCATGACGTTGCGGTGGAGCAAGGATGGAAGAAGATCACAAAATTATCAGATTCATCAGCGGTGATTCAAATGCTTAATAGGTGAATAATTCCCTTTTGGGATGTACTTCCTGTGTGCGAGAATATTTGACATTGTACTTCCTGTGTGCGAGAATATTTGACATCTAAAGCAATATCTAGATGAGGTAGTTTTATATATATATATAGACACTATAATACTTGTAGCCATAGTTTAGCCAAGTTAGTTTTATCAGTATTTCATGAGGTCTCTTGGTTTAGGAACTTCCCGGGTTGGGTTGTCGATGAGGCTGCTTACTCCTTTGTACACTTGACTTCTCTATGATTAATGAATAGCAGTTCTATGAAGAAGAAGAAAAAGGACATAATATTATTTTAATGATACTAACTAGCCAAATTTGAATAACTTTTAATTACATAAAAATTGTGTTATAATTTTTCGTGATACGTGCAAGTTTGATAGATAGATATAAGTAACTTTTCGTTATAAAAAACAATTTAGTAATCTTTGGATAGTAAAATAAAAGATGAGTGATCTTCATAAATTATCATGTAATAACTCAACAATTTGACCAAAAATATCAGCATACGTTAGGTGCTAGTTGGTACTTGGTATAAATCATCATTAAACACGCATAATTCACTAGTAAAAAGTTAGACCCATTGACGCTTTCTGCCGTTTAAAGGTTCAAATTATCTTACTAATAAACTAAGTTTAATCAGATACTTGCACAAAAAGAACAAAGATTCGACAAAAAGTTGATATAATTCCTAATTGCTCGTATCTTCCTCCACAGTTATGCCTGAGTTTCCTCCACGTTAGTCCAACACATGCCACGTGTCCTTCGTGGATCTCTATCAACCAATCTTACGTGTCCACGTACATAATTTGAGTGGGAGTAGGCAACAAAACATTGAGCTCTAAAATCTACTTGATGCATTATGTAAAGAGGCAACGTCAGACCTTACACTTAGCTGGAATACCAATAAGGCTGTGATTAGTTAAGCCGTTGACTAGTTGCCACGTGGCACTCCTCTTCTTGATCTCCTTTGTGCCACCTAGTATCAAACGCGAAATCAGAATTTAAATTTTAAAGACTGCAATACCATGAATTGGTAGTAATATTATGAATTTAATTTCTATACATATTAAATGAATTTTATACAAATATAAAATTTAGCTACAACTACCAGCCTTTCCCCAAGAATGAACAGAAAGGGAATTAAAATTAAAAAGTAAGATTTTTAAAAAAGGCGAAATTTACTATAGCAATCTATAGTGGTTGTAATTTATACAAACTACACGAATTCCGCCAAAGAAACTCGCATTTTGTTCCTTCCTTTCTTCGTAGTCACTATAAAATTATTCATTTTTTCTTTGTTGTCCGATATCCGCATTAGAGCTCGACTAAATTCAAATTCGGCCGCATAGGGCCCGTTCAGGGGATGATGGAATTGAATCAATAAGAGATTGTGAATTGAGAAATTTTCTCTGTGTATTGATTGTGTGATAATTACATGTCTTTATACAACTACAATGTCCTGCTGTGCAATTTTCTAGGGACTGAAAATTAAATACAAAAATCCATGTAACAAACTTCTAACTAATTCTATAGCTCATCTCTTATAGAAGCTATATTAAAATACCTACACATATCCTAATTCTCTAGTTGGGCTAGCTAACCATATAGCCAAAAAGCCCAGAAACTTCACAGGCCCAATGTGTCATCTGTTAAGCCCGAATAGCTTTTGGTCCACATATCTTGTTCCGACAAAACCAAGCTTGTAGCCGACAACCTCACTTGTTTTTCAACTTCATTTTGTTTCTCTTCTTTGCTAAGAACTCATCGCGTAAATCGCTGCCCTCCATTGTTTGTTTCTTCTTCTGTTCTTGAGCATCAATTAAGGGTTTTTCTTCTTCAACATCCCCCCTCAAGTTGGAGGGTAAGGATGAAACCCCCAGCTTGTCCATGATTTTGCGATGAGAAGCCCCTACAAGGGGTTTAGTGAACAGATCGGCTAGTTGATAATGAGATGGGACAAAAGATAAAGAGATTAAATCGAAGAGAAACTGCTAACGTACAAAATGGCAATCTAGCTCGACATGTTTTGTGCGTTCGTAAAATATGGGGTTACGAGCGATGTGAATCGCCGCCTGGCTATCGGAGTGTACCGGAATCGGAAGAGGTGGAGGTGCAAACAAGTCTTCAAGTAAACGCACAAGCTAGGTAATTTCAGCCGTCATCCTACGCATTGATATGTATTCCGCTTCTGCGGAAGATAAAGAAATTGAAACTTTCTTTTGCGACTTCCATGAAATGGGAGCTCCTCCCAAAGTGTAAAATACCCACTAACGGATCTTCTTATATCTTTGCATGACGCCCAATCAGCATCGCAAAAAGCCAAAAGTTCAATGTATGGTGTTGATGATAGGAGAATACCTTGGCTAGGGTCAGATTGAAGGTATCTAGAGACATGAAGTGCTGCTGAGAAATGCAGGACACTTGGTCTTTGCATCTATTGACAGAGACAAAGAACAACATAGGCGAGATCCGACTTGGTATGTGTCAAGTAATTGAGTTTTCCAACTAGATGTCGATAAATAATAGGATTGGAGAACATAGGTCCATCATCTGCTTGTAGTTTAGTGTAAGGATCAAGTGGTGAAGAAACAGTACTACCAGAACAATCAAATTCCTTTAATAAGTCCTGTGTGAATTTTCTCTGACTTACTATGAATCCTTGTTGTTCCCTTATGATTTCCAGACCCAAAAAATAATGGATATCACCCAAATGCTTCACTTTGAATTCAGTGTTGAGAAATAATGTGATATCTTTAAGTTCTTCACTGTCACTGCCTATTAGCAAGATATCATCCACATAGACAGCTATAATAGAAACCAGATCACCGGTTGATTTGAAAAATAGAGAATAGTCATTTAGAGAACTAGAATATCCTTTAAAACTCAAAACACCAGCAAGCCTTGTATACCATTGTCTGGAGGCTTGCTTTAAACCATAAAGGGATTTTTTCAACAAACAAACATGATTAAGTTTATGAGGAACAAGACCTGCTGGAAATTTCATGAAAACTTCTTCTTGCAATTCACTATGCAAGAACGCATAGTTGACATCTAGTTGAGATATTTTCCATCCTTTCTTGACTACAACAATGAGTAAACACATAATAGTGGTCATTTTGACCCTTTGGTGAAAAGGTCTCAGTGTAGTCAATCCTTCTTTCTGTATACCCCCCCTTACCACCAATCTAGCTTTCAATCTCTCAATAGAACCATCAAAATTGTGCTTTACTTGTATACCCACTTGCAAGATAATGCTTTCTTTACTGAGGGCAATTCAACCACATCCCAAGTTTGATTAGGTTGAAGTGCCTCAATTTCTGCTTCCATAGCTTTAATCCAACCTGGATGATTAGAGGCTTCACTGCAATTGCTAGGTTCAGAAATGTTTGGTAGGGATTGAAGAATGTGTTGATTAGGAATAGTTAGGGCACCAAAAGAGAAGTGAGTAGGTTGAATTGGGTGAACAAAACATGAATTAGTAACATATGTGAGGAAAATACTCTTACATATAAAATCTTTTAAGTATGATAGGTTCTGTCTCACTCTGGTAGAAGTTCTAGTAGGTAAGGGATTAGGAATGGGGCTAGAAAGAGGACTTGGAGGATATTGAGGGTCAGAAGAAGTATCATTTGTGTTGGTAGGACTTGGAGGAAATTAAGGGTCAGAAGATGTATCATTTGTATTGATATGACTAGGAATGAACTCATCAGATATATGAGTTCTTTCTGGGAGATGATCAGAATTATCAAGTGTAGGAAAGGGGAATAAATTATCAGAGGTATGTGATTGTGAAACTTTAGCAAAAGGAAAAATTTCCTAATGGAAAATGATGTCCCTTGAAATTAAAACTTTCTTACTTTCCATATCCATCACTTTATATCCTTTTTGAGTTTGTGAATATCTAAGGAAAATACTAGCTTTGGTTCTTGGTTCGAACTTATCCCTAGGATGTTATAGGGTAGAAACATAGCACAAACAACCAAATGATCTAAGGGTATCATAACAAGGTGTGGTACCAAATAAAACTTCATAGGGTGTCTTGCCTCTGAGTACTCTAGAGGGCAGTCTGTTAATTAAATGAGTAGCAGTTAAGATACATTCCCCTCAATAGGCAATAGGTAATTTGGATTGAAAAAGAAGCAATAGGTAATTTGGATTGAAAAAGAAGACCCCTGACTACCTCCAAAAGATGTTTATGCTTCCTCTCAACAACACTATTTTATTGAGGGGTAGTACACTAGATCTCTCATGAATGTTCCTATGGAACTTAGAAATGCTGCTTCCTAAGAGCCTCTCCCAAGTTCTAGAGCACTGTCAGATCTGATCCTTCTGACTTTTGTATCAAACTGCCTGTCAACCATAGATAAAAAAAAATCCTTTAAAACTGGAAAATCATTACTTTTAGTCTTTAAAAGAAAAGTTCAAGTACCCCTACTGAAATCATTCACAATGGTTACTAAATAATAGTATCCATTATACGTGGACATTTTGAAAGGCCCCCAATGTGAATTAAGTAAAAAATCTTGTCAGTTTTGATAGTACTGATGGGAAAAGGCTTTCTACTTTGCCTAGCTTGTGGACAAACATCACAAGTGGAATCAAAATTAGAAGGGAAAATAATGAAACCAAAATTTTTCATTACTGAGAAAGGCAAATGCCCTAGTCTGTTATGCCATAGGTTTACATTGGGAACTACATTGACTGGAATAGGAACTGAACTACATTCAAAACTAGAAGTAAAAATTGAACTAGAAACATCATTGGACTGACTTTCTTTTGGAATTGAAGCTGCTTGACTAGAAATAACTTTGATATTTCTTCCTTGTCGAATTGAAAATGCATTGTCTTAGATCTAATTTAGTAGGCTTGAGTAGATACAGACCATCCCCCACTTCACCAAAAACTTGTGCCTTCCTTATTGAAGAGTCTTGTAAGACACATCCAATAGGAGTAAATAAGATATGACGTTGAAGTTGAATGCACAACTTATGAATAGACAGTAAATTATATTTGAAATCTGGAATATGAAGAACATTATGTAGAGTAAGAGTGGGCAAAACAGCAATACTTCCTGCATGAGTCACAGTAATCTTTGAAGAATTAGGTAGGCTAACACTAATATGCATAGGAAGAAGATTTAGAGACAAGAAAGATGCAGAGTTAAAACACATATGCTCTAAAGCACCTGAATCAATAATCCATGTCTTTGGAATTATAAACTGCAAAACAAGTGCCTGACTATCTTAGAATTGTACCAGCAAGAGCATGTGCATTAAGGGCTGAACCTGAAGTTCCAACTAGTGTCAGTTGCATTTCTTTTATCACCTGTTGCACAATATCAAAACATTGGTTCTTGCTTAGCTGTTGTTTGAAATTGTTTTGATGTGGTTCCTCATGAGCGTTATACATGCCTTCATTATCCTCCCCTGATATCTCTACATTTCCTTTTGCTGAGTTTGGATATTCCTTTGTCTTTGTGAATTCAAAATCTTGTGGAAAACCTATGATTCTATAACAATTATCCTCTATGTGACATGTCTTTCCACAATTAGTATAGCTCACATTAGGATTATACTTTGTTTTCTTTGGTTTGAATTTTTGAACTGCTTTTGCAAACTTTTGAACAGGATTGCTAAATTTTTGTTGAGCATTTCTTTCTTTGTTAATTTGATTTCCAGACCTGTAGTTTGTTCTTGCTGCCATGAATGAAGCAGAGTCAGGTGGTATGAATGCATTTGCATAAGCCTCTCTCCGATGTTCATCCTGCAAAAGTAATGAATAAGCTTGATCCATGGATGGCAAAGGGTTCATCATCAAGATGGTTCCCCTTGCATGTAGACCATTGAGTACCATTAGGAATTGAATTAGTCTTTGATCCTCCAAAAAATTCACCAGTTTAGTCGTTCCTTCACAAACACAAGCACAAGAACAACATGTGGATGAGTTGAGTGAATCCAACTCATCCCATAGCCTCTTAAGTCTGGTGAAATAACCTGCAATATCATTGTTACCCTACACTAATCCTGATAACTCTTTTTGCAGGTGATACAATTTGGTACCATCTATCTTGCCAAACCTCTGCTCTAAGCTATCCCAGGGCTTTTTTGTTGTCTTAGAGTAGATTACATTGTCTTTAATGTCCTATGACAATGCATTCAGCAACCATGTTGTGACCATATCATTCACACAATCCACTGCTCATAATTTTTATCAGCTAGATCTGGAGCCTTACAATTTTCATTGATGAAGCCAAGCTTCTTTTTAGCAGAGAGAGCTATTAAAATTGATCTCCTCCAACCTGGGAATCCTCTTCCATCAAATGTGGAATTTATCAAATTCATCCCATGTGAATCTTAGGAGTTGAGATGGTAAGGGTGCTTGATGTCAAAAGTAGTGACAACATTTTCAATGCTTGCTGTGGGAGTAGAATTAGGCATTTTTGTTTATGTGATTTGATGATGATAGAGATGTAAAAGGAAATGATTTTGATCTGAAAAACTTTGTAGAAAATCTGGATCGAGCTATTGCTCTGATACCATGATGGAATTGAATCAATAAGAGATTGTGAATTAAGAAATTTTCTTTGTGTATTGATTGTGTGATAATTACATGTCTTTATACAACTACAATGTCCTGCTGTGCAATCATCTAGGGACTGAATATTAAATACAAAAAATCCATGTAACAAGCTTCTAACTAATTCTACAGCTCATCTCTTCTAGAAGCTATATTAAAATATCTACACATGTCCTAATTCGCTAGTTGGGTCGGCTGACCATATATCCAAAAGCCCAGAAACTTCACAAGCCCAATGTGTCATTTGTTAAGCCCAAATAGCTTTTGGTCCACATATCTTGTTCAATGAGAAACCAAGCTTGCAACAACCTCATTTGTTCTTCGATTTCATTTCTTTCCTGCTGCTAGAACTCATCGTGTAAATCGCTGCCCTCCATTGTTTGTTTCTTCTTCTGTTCTTGAGCATCAATGGAGGGCCTTTCTTCTTCAATAGGGGAAGCGCTCCCTACTAAGAATTTTTCAATACCCAGGACTCGAACTCGAACTCTCTAGTTAAGAGAGGAGCAGCCCCATCGCTACACCACATCCTTTGGTGGTCACTGTAAAATTATTCGTTGATTCAAATGAAAGTTAATCTATGATGCACGGCTGAAGGTACAACGTTGTCTGTCATGTTGATCGTCGATTTTCTTAACAAGAAATTATAGGAGGTAGTCTCCACCTAAAATTCACAACGTACACCAGTTATTTGATCAAAGGTGACATCAATTTCTTTTTCTTTTCACCATCCGTATTCAGAATCCATTAGCTCAACTAATTTGAATTCGTGTCACACAAAATTCCTTAAAAGGAAATTACTTCATTTTCAAAGCTCTAAATTTGAGATCTCTAATTACTAGATAAAGAAATTTCCTTCATCGCACCATACTCTTTGACGATGAAAAAGCAATCTCATAGAGATATCATATTTCTACGTGTCCCATAAAAAACTCACTTTAAAGCTTCACAATACGGTCCACCCAACTCCTGGGGGTCGACCCACAACAAAAGAAAAAAAAAACAATAAATTAAAAAGTTTTGAAAACGGGAAAAAGGTACTACCCACCTCCTCTTGACCCTCTATATATAGACATCCTCCAAGTCCAAATGCATAACAAACCAAAACCATTACTTTCTCATTTATAACATCAATCTTTTTCTCACTGAATCTCACATTATAAGTAGCCAAGTTGTTGGTGATTTTAATCATCAGTTAATCTTTCATTGATTAGAACAAAACTTTAGAATTATGGGCAATGCTGATTTTGATCAATATTCTCATAATTATCAAAAGGTAGAAATTCCACTACCAAAGCCACTATTGAAGACACTCAAGTCTAATGTGAAAGAAAAAACGAGTAGTCTATAAGCTTCAACAACAACTCCACGTTAATAAGTACCCTCCAATTAGTAGGTTTGCTTGAAGAAATAATTTTTTTCTTGATCAATTCTTGGTCTTCAAATTCTTGCTCTATGGCCGAAACCCTCTCTCTTTCTCTTCTCCAAGTTTTCTTGATTTTTCTAGAAGTGTAAATGGTGAATAAGATGACTAAGTCATCTTTTTAATTTCATATATTGGCCATCCATGTGGCCATGGCCCACACCAAGGTGGCCGGCCACATGGTCCCTTATTTTTTATTTTTTTTTGTTCTTCATGAAATAAAACACTTTCCAAAAATAGAATACTTTCCAAAAATAGCTTTTGACCCCAAATGTTTTCTTAATATTTCCATGCCAATAAAATCATACACAACTTAAGCTTTTAAAACAAACAAAAGTCTCTACTTCGTATCTCGGAATAGTCTTGTCCCCAACTTATCATAATTCACTCATATTGTCCCGTTGTTCAAAATACGGGATATAACATCTATGTCTAATATTGGCCGTAACTTTCGTAGACAGAACCGGATCGCCTCGACATGCTCGTAGGAGGTTCTGTAGCGTATAATGACGCTAACCTTCATAGGCGGGCCCGGATTGGGTTGATACTTGTCCGTAGCTCCCGCGACTTTCCTTTGTATGGTTCTGGCGACTTTTGAACGAACTTAGTATGTCTATCATTCCGACCCCCCGAGTATGGTTAATCTACTTATTTATTGAGTCTGTAATGATGATTTTTATGCATATGGTTACTCACGACTCTGCTCGTGCATCCTGTTGTATCTTTCACCGAGTCCCGGGCCGGTCATGTTATCGTGCGCACTATGATATATTCCGGAGTATGATGTGTTATGGTTCGCCGAGTTCCTCGCTAGAGGGCCGGGTTCCGTATATATTCTGGTGTTATGATGTGTTGTGGCGTTATGATGTATTATGTGATATGTTGGGTTACGGAGATATGAAATCCTCTGGTGTTATGGTGTGTTATGGCGCCATTGACGGGTGGGCGACTATATTCCTTGAGCTCCATGCATGATTTGTGTTTTAATCAGTAAGCATTTTGGTATTTTGGATTTTGCCCTTATTTTCTGTACTTTTGTTCCGATTATGGTCCTGTTTACTGTATTTCATGCTTTGCATACTCAGTACATATTTCGTACTGACCCCCTTCCTTCAGGGGCTGCGTTTCATGCCCGCAGGTACAGATACTCATTTTGGTGATCGGCCAGCTTAGGATTTCCATTCAGCTCTTCTGGAGATCTCCCTTGTTCCGGAGCCTATGTTTTGGGTACAGATACCTTGGTTATATATATGGGTATGTATATGTCTATTCAGGGGTACGGCGGGGCCCTGTCCCGTCATATGATTCTGTTGTTACTCTTAGAGGTCTGTAGACATATGTGTGGGTCGTGGGTAGTCCGTTTGATAGGTTGTAGCGTGTGTGATTTGTGTTTTGGACGTCCCCCTGTATTCTGATAGCCTTGCTGGCTTATGTGCGATGTCATCTGCTGAAAGTTGTGACAGCTATGTGTATATGTATATTTGTGACAGATTTGGGGTGACGTTCCACTTTTCTGTATGTATAAGATCTGGTTATGCCAGCTATGATCTGACGTCTGACCTTTGTATATGTATAAGTTGTTTGTACGCTGATTATGGTTAACAGGTGTGTATGGGTGCCCAGCTCGGGCAATAGTCGCGGCCTACGGGGTTGGGTCATGACATATATAAGTGTCAAGAAGGTTCCACGCGGATTGGAAGTTAAACGAGTCGACGAGAATGAAAATCGGAATTTTCTAGTTATACGGCCATATGTATAGACCGCATAAATTATACGGCCTGTATAATGGTCCATAGGTTTTGTCCAGAGAAGGGTGATCCCTGGTATGATTATACGGTCAAATTATACAGACCATATAAATTGTACCGTATAATAGCCGTAGAATCGAATCGGAGTTTTTTGTTTAAAAAGGGGAACGACCCTTACTCATTTTTCATTTCCCACATTTCATCCAAACTCTCCAAAGCTCCAAAACCCTTCTCCAAACATATTTTACTCAAACCCAAGAGATTATAAAGATTAAATAGCAAGAATCAAGTGTTCATGTGTTAGAAGGCTTTCTAGGGTTGGTGGATTTCAAGAAAACTTGGGCATTGTAGCTAGGGTTTTTGGCACAAGTTGATAGCTGCTCCAAAGCTTGTTTCTATGGGATAAAAAGGTTAGTTTCCATGATTATTTCATGTTAATGAGAATGGTTGGTTGTAGCAAAACTTGGGTAGAAGAAGAAAGTAGAAAATGAAGTTTAATGTAGCTTTTGTGATGTTTATAAGTAGTAAACTAAAATGAGTCATGATTCTTAGCATGATATAGATATAATCATATTATGGGAGGTGATAATGGTGATGAAGAAGTATTATATGAAAATGTGCTAAATGGGTGTGAAGTTGTTGGCATGAGTTGATCATAAGGATGAATTGTTGAAGGCTAATGTAGTGTGATTACTTGATTATGATATTATGAATGTATTATGGATGTTATTGTGGTTGTTGGGAGTTGTTTTGTAAAATGGTGGAAGTTGACGAAATAGGGGAAATCTTTAATTTTCATTAGATCATGAATGATCCCAGTTTGAGTTTAATAGTATCATTAAGGTTTAACCATGGTAGAATTCTTCAAAATGTAGATTATTCGAGCTTCGACGGTGATCGTAAATAGTTAAGGAAGACGAAGAGGTATATAAGGTTAACGCTTCTTTCAATAAGGCATGGTTCCTTGGCTATATATATATATATATATATATATATCCTTTTATGAGTTCTATAATGTCCTCCGAATGATTCTATCTCTAAAGCTACTAAAGCTCATGATTCTCGATCCTTTTACGATTCTACTACTTTCCTTATATGATAGTTAATCCTCTAAGGATAGATTTAATGAAATAATAATAGTAATGATGTTGACGATACTTATGGGCTCTTAGGTATACGTGACTAAGTATGTATGACTATTACGTAACACCGAGCTTATATGGCCGGGTATGATACCTATTGCACACACACCACTGCAGTTGGATACGGATAACACTGAGCCTTGGTAGGGCCAGGTATGTATAATCACTGAGCCTTGTCATGGCCGGGTATGTGAAACCACAGAACCTTCATAGTCGGGTATGCTATGGATATGAATATGTATATGGATACGGATACGAATATGGACACGGGCCCGCATTAGAAATGGGAGGTCCCTATGAAAGACAAGTAAGTAATTATGATGATGATTCTCCCATCTCCCGATTCTCCCATCTTATGTTGTTTACCATGCTGTCTCTTATGCTCCTATTATGACATTAATTATGCTTTACATACTCAGTACATTATTCGTACTGACGTCCTTTTGTTTGTGTAGGCTGCGTCATGCGCGCAGGTGGCCAGGGAGACAGGCTTAATCCATAGCTTTCTTATTCAGGGACTACATAGAGGAGCTCCATTTCATCCGAAGCTACAGCTTTTGGTATTATTCTTTTGTGTACATACATGGGCACGGCGGGGTCCTGTCCCGCCTATATGATATTACCTACCGTTCTTAGAGGTTCATAGATAGTTGTGTATGATTAGATGTCTTTAGCCTTGTTCGCTTATATTTTGTATATTATCTTGATAGCCTCGTCGGGTGGTGTACATGGATATGGGCATTGTGTTGATGATGATATAAATGTATTGTTGCCCAATGAGATTAGCATGAACGATGGATAGAAAGTATGATTAAGTTATGTGGCTTACCTAGATGTAAATTTGAATGTACGATAAGTGGTGCCCGAGTGGGTTAGCACCGGGTACTCGTCATGGCCCTCCGGTTGGATCGTGACAAACGTCATGCCGATGGTATTTATATCAGTTGTTGGGCCTCGGTATTGCTTGATGAGAATTTGACTTATGAGGAAGAGCCTATTGCAATTTTGGGTAGGCAGGTTCGAAAGTTGAGGTTTAAAGAGATTGCATCTGTAAAGGATCAATGGAAGCATCATCGTGTTGAGGAGGCCACTTGGGAGACTGAGTCCAACATGCGTAGCTGATATCCATAGTTGTTTGCCGATTCAGGTACTCCTCCGTTCCTTTTTCCCTTCGTTGCTCAAGGACAAGCGATGGTTTATTAGTATCTGATGTAATGACCCGTTTGATCATTATAGTCTTCTCGGTATTTTTAACCTTCCTCGGGCTTGTTTAGGTCACATTTAACTCGAGAGGACCGTTGACACGCTTCCTGAGGTCTTTGGTTATAATTCGGGTGACTTTGTGAGAAGTTTGGGCTTAAAGAGAAAAAGGGATGACTCAAAGTTGACTTTTGGGTAAACGGACCTTTTTTGGGAATCCGTCAATTTTGAGAGGTCCGGATGGTCTTTTAGAACCTGTGCATATATTCGGTTTGGTTCCCAATGCACTTGGGTGCATTTTAGGACTTGGGTTGGGAAGTTGATTTTGAAGTATCGGGGGTTGACACAGTCAAACAAACCTCTGTTTGGAATTCCAAGGCCACGAGTGCGTTCGTAGCTTGTTTTTATTTGTGTCTGCGTTTATGGTATGTGAGCAGATTGCTTCGGGTAATAGTCGGTATTTTAGGTTGAGATTGTGAAACTTGGGAGTTTTCTGGTGTCTGGTGCCCCACTATAGCGGCACCAGTACCTCAATAGCGGCACCGCAATAGCGGTGGCCATATCGAAAAAGCAGCCTAGTGCATTCACTAGTTGACCACCGTAGCGGTCTAAGGGAGCGCTAAAGCCAGACCACTGTAGCGGGACCGTTGTCGCAAAAGCGGGTATCGGGTAGATAGATTCATTTAATAAGTGCTAAAAGCCCTAAGTTCCTCATTCATTACTATTCCGACTTTAGAGCTATTGGGAGCATTTCAAGGCGATTCTTGGGGGAAAAATATTTATGGTAAGTCCTTCCATCTTCATTGCTCTTCCATATTCCCTTAATCACCTTAGAAATCCATTATCATGCTAGTTTCATTAAGATTTTGAGGATTAGAAGAGGGTTCAATGGATTCTTCATTCTAGGCTTTTTAATCTTGATTTATTGATTGGGTTAGCTTCATTAAGCATGGAATTGATGATTAGAATCTATTATTGCATGATTCCTTCCTAATTAGTGGCTAAATAAAGGAGTTGGAAGTTATGGTTTATACCCAAATTTGGGGGTTTTGCCTAGAATCCAAATTTAAGTGATTTGTTGGTTCTTCTAGCTTATAATTGATGGGAATTGATCACCTACAACATTAATTTCATGTTGAGACCTATAGATTCCTAAATTTATCTTTCAAGTTCATAAATCTCATTCCATAGGTTGGGGATCTGGGTCTTGAATAGAAGTAAGGTTTGAATGATGTTCTTCTTGATTCTAATTTCATGATTCGGATATGTTTAGACTTTCATTATCTCGAGGCTCAAAGGAAGGGAAAGACTAAGGTTTGATTAGTGGGGACTTTGCTATTCGGCTCTCTAGGTAGGTTATTGTTTACCTTATGGCGAGACTTCAACTAGCAAAGCGTATGTTTAGATGATATTTTTGGAGAATGCATGTAAGCCTTCGGGTATGAATTTGGGTTGGATATTGTCTTAGGTTAGGCCTTGTTGTATGATTTGGGGGCTAGCCACCCCATTGTGTTGGTGACTTATCCTTATCTATTTACTTGTTGGCTCATCGTCACGTTGAGACATTGGGTATTTGTGACTAGTGATATATCATGGCTATGATATTGCGGTACTTTACTTGATTGATATTGAGATGAGAATGGTGATTCCATTGTGGCTCAGCCTTACTATAGATTGCCATGTGTGGTACTTGATACGCTCAAATTATACCTATTAATGGTATAACGCGGACGTTGTCAAATATAGTAACCCAACAAGGTTGGGGTCGAATCCCACAGGGAATAGGGTGTGAAAAGGTTACTAAATTCGTAGAAAGCTATATTTAGGTCTAATGTCTTAATCCGATGATTTTGGTAAAAGTTGGATTATTAGTAACTAATTGCTAACTATTGCTTTGGTTGTGAATTTATGGTAAAAGAAACTAAGGTTTTGTCCCCTTTAGATAAAGTGTATGATTATGGGTATTGATCTTGATATACTTCTAATGGATCATTATATGAATGCACTTAATCTCTATATGAATCTCTACTATTTCCCAATAAATAAATATTATTTCTTTCTATGATTTTTCCAAATATAAGAAAGTAACTATGAAGAACGATTAATCATGCCAAGTAAATTCTTCTTATTCCTAAGTGAATTTATTAAACAAAGTTTAAAGTTTTGAGTCCTTGTTGTTTATTCTTACCAACCCTAATTATTTTCCCAAATAAATCAAGGTTTATGGCATTAACCAATGTTTGCAACCATTAATTATGAATGAAGAATGAAGAATAAACAAACCCTAATAATCCATTATATGTATATCAATCACAAACCCAATCACAAAACACCCATCAATTGGGTTCACAATCCTAGAAAGGGAAATTAGCTACTCATGACAAAGAACAAGAAACAAGAAATTGAAGAATTCATAATTGCTTACTTTGGAAGAAAAGAAAAATTGATAATACTTGAATTGATGTTTGAACCTTCAAAAACTAGAGAGTATTTAATGTTCTAAGTCAAAAGCCAAAAATATGAGAACTGGTAATAATTAAAACCCTACAATGGACTATTTATAGGTTTCAAAACGTAAAATTACAGAATTTGCACTTAGGTCCCAGGCGGCACTTATACGGTCCGTAGAAATTTCCACGGACCGTACAAGACTTCTACGGCCTTCATCAGCGTCTTCGGAGAATTCATACGAACTGGCCTTCCACAGTCCGTGTAATGTTATACGGCTCGTACAATCCTGCTCGTGAAAGCATCTTCCATTATCGTCACATCTACTTATACGGCCCGTACAATATTGTACGGTCCGTAGAAGTGTCTGTGGCTCAGCATCTATCCTCTGTGACATTCTGTTAAGTTACCGCCTTTTTTACGACCAGAAATACGGTCCGTGAAACTTTCTACGGACCGTGAAACTCAAGCTTCAGTGCAACTTTTCTGTAACTTCTACTCCTTGAACCCGAACTTCTCGATTTACCTGAAACATGTCAAAAACACATCAAAATAGCACATACTTGCCTAAAAACAAGTAAAACTTCTCATAAAAGAGTATCAAATGTGCCATAATTTCCCGGCACATCAGTACTGTTTTGGATTGAATTGGTTGTTGATATTACATTGTATCGTATTCATACGCATTTCCATGATACATTGGTATATGCATGGTTATGGTACTGATGATGATACGTGAGAGAGTGTAGCCTCCAAGGTCTTTCCCGAAGAGCGTAAAAGAGTCCGTGATCCGAGGTCAGGGGCCCAGAGCAGAATGTGAGACTGATGCTCGAGGTTTCTTACTGGGAGCGAGAGTGTGCTTGTGATCCGAGGTCATATTCCGGAACGAGTGGGATATGGATTTCGCGGGTCCCCCATGGGTCATGATTGCCGAGACGTGGAGTTATTCCGTTTAGGATATGTTGTACAAAGGTGCATATGCATTGCATTCATCATAAAGACATTATTGCACTGCATTGTACCTTTCGGTTTCTGGTGATATATTGTGATACTATTGTGATATACTGGTTCGGATTGATGATACCGAGATTTGGCATAGTTGGGCTTAGATGTTATAACATAGGTGATGACTTAAAGTTGAGATGATTGTGATGTACTGGTTCGGATTGATTATACTGAGACTTGGCAGAGTTGAGTTTAAGTGTTATAACACAGGTGATGACTTGTACTATGGATATGGATTCGTGTTGACTTGTACTTGCTGGTTTATGTGTTTATCTTGCTTTGTCGTCTTTATATATGTTAGCTAGTCTTAGTCGGCCTATGATACCTACTAGTACTTGTTGTTTGTACTGACCAGCACTTGCTGCATTCTTTTATGAATGCAGAGTACCAGGTGGGATCGACTTCTATTCCTCGTGGCTGATATTCGAGGATTGATGATTCGAGTCTTTCAGGGTGAGCATGAGGACTTTCGCTGCCCGAAGACTCTTCTTTCTATTATGTCTTTATTTCCTGTTCTAAGACATGATTTTGAGACTATTGATGTATTATTATTATTCAGACTTGTAGTATTTAGTGAGATGCTCCTATATGACCAGACCAGATACTGGGGTGTATTTCTTTTACTTCTGCATTTTCTTATATTATTATCATGAGACTTACGTTATTCTATTTTCTTTCGCTTTATTTATGTATTTATGATTGTTGGGATAACGGTTCGCTTACCGAGGTGGAAAAGGTAAGTGCTCGCGTGACTTAGTGAAAATGGGTCGTGACAATTGGGACGTTGCATTTGATCTTGATACGGATAACCGGTTGAAGGACCTTGTGGCAAAGGTCCAACAGTTGATTCCGAAGATTGGCAAGACTCTATTTCATCCGTGGTACACGAGGTCTAGAGGTTATACGATTTTTGCTATGTACATAGACTTGTAAGTGGCGGGGCCCTCTAGTAGTATGGTCCCGGCCTCTTTCATAAGTCTATGTACATAGCAAAATCAGATAACCTCTAGACTCGATTGCACTACGGATGAAATTGAGTCTTGCCAATCAACTATTGGAACTGGGGCTATCTACTCTCAAGGTCCTTCAAACTGGCTATCCAGACCTGCAGCATCAAATGCAACGTCCCAATTGTCACGACCTATTTTCACTAAGTCACGCGAGCACTTACCTTTCCTACCTCGGTAAGCGAACGCTTATCCCAACAATCATAAATACATAAATAAAGTGGAAAAAGATAGAATAACGTAAGTCTCACGATAATAATATAAGAAAATGCGAAAGTAAAAGAAATACACCCAGTATCTGGTCTGGTCATACAAGAGCATCTAACTAAATACTACAAGTTGGAATAATAATAATAATAATAATAATAATAATAATAATAATAATAATAATAATAATAATAATAATAATAATAATAATAATAATAATAATAATAATAATAATAATAATAATAATAATAATAATAATAATAATAATAATAATAATAATAATAATAATAATAATAATAATAATAATAATAATAATAATAATAATAATAATAATAATAATAATAATAATAATAATAATAATAATAATAATAATAATAATAATAATAATAATAATAATAATAATAATAATAATAATAATAATAATAATAATAATAATAATAATAATAATAATAATAATAATAATAATAATAATAATAATAATAATAATAATAATAATAATAATAATAATAATAATAATAATAATAATAATAATAATAATAATAATAATAATAATAATAATAATAATACATCAATAGCATCAAAATCATATCTTAGAATGGGAAATAAAGACATAATAGAAGGAAGAGTCTTCGGGCAGCAAAAGTCCACATGCTCACCCTGAAAGACTCGAATCAACAATCCTCGAATATCAGCCACGAGGAATAGAAGTCGATCCCACCTGGTACTCTGCATTCATAAAAGAATGCAGCAAGTGCAGTCAGTACAAACAACAAGTACTGGTAGGTATCATAGGCCGACTAAGACTAGCTAACGTATATAAAGACGACAAAGCAGGATAAACACATAAACCAGCAAGTACAAGGGAACACGAATCCATATCCACAGTACAAGTCATCACCTGTGTTATAGCGCTTAAACTCAACTCTGCCATGTCTCAGTGTAATCAATCCGAACTAGTACATCACAATCATCTTAACTTTAAGTCATCACCTATGTTATAGAATATAAGCCCAATTGTGCCAAGTATCAGTATAATCAATCTGAACCAGTATATCACAATCATCTCAAAAAGAGTCATCACCGATGTTATAGCATCAAAGCCTAACTGTGCCTGAGTATAAGTATAATCAATCCGAACCAGTATATCACAATAGTATCACAACATATCACCAGAATCAAAAGGCACAGTGCAATGCAATAATGTATGTATGATGAATGCAATGCATATGCAGCTTTGTACAACCTGTCCCGGACAAAGAAACTCCACATATCGGCGATCATAACCCATGGGGAACCCACAAAGTCCATGTACCACTCGCTCTGGAATATGACCTCGGATCACGAGCACACTCTCACGATCCCGGCAAAGACCTCAGGCATCGAACACTCCATCGTTCTCGGTAAGAAACCTTAGGCAATGAACACTCATCTCTCTTTAACACTCTCCGGCAAAGACCTCAGAGGCTACACTCTCTCACATATCATAATTAGTGCCATAACCATGCATATATCAAAGTATCATGGAAATGCTTATGAATATGATGAAATGTGATATCAACATCAATAATAAGGCTACACAATAAGCCACAATGGAATCACAATTCTCAACAGTACCTCTCAGGCACACAACTAATATCAATGATAAGGCTACGCAATAAGCCACAATGGAATCACAACTCTCAGCAATACCTCCCAGGGCGCACAAGTAATATCAATGATAAGGCTACACAATAAGCCACAATGGAATCACTATTCTCATCTCAATATCAATCAAGTAAAGTACCGCAATATCATAGCCATGATAAATCTCAAATCACCAATATCCGATGTATCAACATGGCAATGAGCCAATAAGTAAACAGACCAAGATAAGTCAACAATGCAACAGGGTGGCTAGCCCCCGAATCACACAACAAGGCCAAACCTAAGACAATATCCAGCCCAACTTCATATCGGAAAGTTTACATGCATTCTCCGATAATATCATCTTAACATACGCTTCGCTAATCGAAGTCTCACCATAAGTGTTACACCCCGGGAAATTTCACGCGTCAAGGTCGTAGACAGCTTAGTATGGGCCTGAGGAAGAGTAAAGTTATGCGAGGATTAAGAAGAAAGGTTATACTACAAGAGTGTAATAACATGTATATATGATATGTGGAGACCATATGTGGTGAATCGGTTCATATGTCACTTGACGAAAAGCCCTCATTACTGTAAGCTAAGTGGGGCCCACACGTTGGGAGTTTTATAAAGGACATATAAAGAGATATATGAGTAGTACATGGGAAGTTTAGAAATTCCTAAGAAGGACCCTTAAGCCAAATATGGGCATAAGCCCTCCAAAAGGATGATTTAAGGGAACATTTTCGGATGATCTGACTTGAAGATGCCAAAACGCCATTATAAGTTTTGAATTTTAAAACCAGCAAAAAGAAAAGTTGTAGATAATTGAATTAGCTTTCCAACCATAGGTCGTGGGCCCTCATACCATATCGGGACCAAGAGTTATGACCTTTTTACTGAACGAACGCACAGTCAGAAAAATCAAGGCTGCGCGAACGCGTCCAAAGGGAGCATGAATGCGCTGGAGAAATTTTAAGTCGGCCCAGGCAGAACCTGGACGGCTATTTAAAGGGGGAGACCCTCTCATTTTCGTCCCAAACCACCCAAAACTCTCTCTAACCTTCCAGAATATTCCCCAACTTTCCATCATCAACTTTTTAGCCGAAACCACGTATAATTCCCAAATCCCTGTTCAGACGGCGTATAGTTACGACTACAAATTTTGTATTGAGGCGTTATGGCACAAGCTCAAGGTGGAGGAGTGAATATATAGCAATATTACCAAGAGAAAGGTATGGATCATTTCCTATTTATGTTAATACCGGCTTATTTACTAAGATAGCGTGGTTAAATAATTGTATAACTGGTTGGTTAGTTATGGAAGTTGGAAAACAACGTGTGGTCTGTTCTATAGAATACTTTGGTGTTGGAAATAATGCTATTGATGTTGGTATTGCTGTTGTTGTTATTGGTTGTTGAATTGAGAATTCGGGCTAGGCATATAAACAGGGGAGATGCTGCCCGATTTTCGGCAGAATACAAAATAGTTTGATTTGAAACTTGGAACAAGTGTGCAATAAAGAGGTCAACGTTAGTGTAAATCCTCTTAAATGTAGACTTGTGAGCTCGGGCGAATAAACGTAACTAATAGGAGACCGATCAGGTATGTTAAGGCTCGTCCCTTTTTTTCAAAGGCAAGATTCCTATGTTATGATTCCATAATTGTTTCCATAACTGCCTTGTTTTCAAAAGCTCGAAGTTCATGACTCTTAAAACCTCTTATGATGTTAAATGGAATATGTTCTATGATGATTGTGACGATGATGATGATTCTCTTCTTTTGAAACTCCGAAGCTATGATTTAAGGGCATTATGAGACTATTGAGCCACTCCATGAATCCCTTAACCGTACTTATTGTTGATGGTCTCACCTCATGTTACTCGTTCCTTCGAGGTGAGATATAGCGATGGTAGCGATTCTATTTCCAGTGCTATCTAAGTTCATGATTCTCGAGACTCCCGTGACATCGTCGATTTCATCTTATGAGGGTTGATCCTTCAAGGAATGAGATAGTGACAATGGTAATGCTAATGATAATGTTGATTTCATTTATATATTTTTATGTGCATGTATGTATGTATGCATTGCATCCCACGGATCAGCTGGGGATAACATCGAGTCTCGAAAGGGCCGGGTAAGATAACACCGAGTCCCGAAAGGACCGGGTAAGATAACACCGAGTCCCGAAAAGGCCGAGTAAGATAACACTGAGTCCCGAATAGGTCGGGTAAGATAACAGCGAGTCCCGAAAGGGCCGGGTAAGATAACAGCGAGTCCCAAAAGGGCCGGGTAAGATAGCACCATGTAAGATACAATATATATGCATATATATATTACCGCGCCTTAATGGCCAGACGAGATATTATATATGGATATGTACGGAAAAGTTTTTTTTTTTTTTAAATCTAAGCTTGCACGACATTTGCCTTAAAAGGGCATTCAGAGGCACAGGCTGATCCCTTTTATGTTACTTATCCTCATACGTTCATTATATTATTTTTCATGTTTGGTATTTCTTAATATGTTACTATTCATGCATTACATACTCAGTACATTATTCGTACTGACGTCCCTTCTTGTGGACGCTGCGTTCATGCCCGTAGGTGTCACTATATGAGACAAGGATCTTCCAAAGTAGGCCGCCTTCATGTACCAGTTCTGATTGGTGACCTCAATTTCTTCCTAGAGCACTGCCGAGTCTATATATATGTATGTGTATGTGTGTGTGTGTGTGTATGTGTGTATGATTTTGTTCAGGGTATGTCGGGGGCCCTGTCCCGACTTGTATACCTCAGTCATGTTCATAGAGGCTTTGCAGACAGTTCCTGTGTACAGCTTAGTCATAGTGTGACAGTAGTAATGTCGGCATCATGGGTCTATTGTACATTTACTTATGCATGATATTATGTTCATATTTAGCCTCTTGATCTTATTGTTGCCATTCGATACATAGAGGATGTCAGTGGTAAGTTGATTCGCTCGGTTTCCGCAAGGTGCCGGGTGCCAATCACGCCTTACCTAGTGTATGGTGTGACAATGTGGTATCAGAGCAGTTCTGTCCTGGGGTTGTCTACAAGCTGTGTCTAGCAGAGTCCTGTTTATGGGTGTGAAGCTAACCACACTTATAAATAGGTGGCTGCAGGGCATCTAGGAATCATTGACCTTTCTTTCCATGTTAGATCGTGCGATAGAGCCAGAGTCTAGGAAAGATCATTTCTGAACCTTTTCTTGTAGGTAAGTGCATCGACGAGAGATGAAGAGATCAGCTTCAGACAGTGAGGGTGCTAAGAAGGCCCCTAGAGTATATCCAGGACCGCAGGCTCCAGGACCGAGTCGGAAGAGCCTCAGTTATTCCATTGAGACTGATCCTTCAGAGGACCCAGCGAGATTCCTCTAGAGTTTTTGACCTCCAGGGAGGAGGACCCCCTGAGGGCAGTTATGACACAGATCCGTCCGAGTATTTGTCTGGGACACCGTGCCAGCTGCTCCTATGGTAGAGCACTACGTCAGACCCGCCTCCCCGGTGAGTGTTATGGATTACTCTAGCCCTCTATCCTGGCCGTCGGTAAACTAGGAGTTACCCGGTTATCTATATCCTTCGGACTCAGATGAGAGAGTTGATGAAGGCCAGACGAGCAGATGGTGGGTAGACGATGATGAGGATCACGCTTCACCTTATAGTCCACCAGATCAGCCTAGAGACCGATCGGCTACAGGTATATGAGCCTTTATTGGAATTTTTTATGTATGTGTAATTGATGTAGGCTAGCACTTAACAGCGGCGAGCGAAAATCCAAAGAGGCCGATAACCAAGCATTTACAAGTAACGGCGACTAAGGTGTTTTCGCCACCATTCGGAATCTAGAAATCTAGGATGAAAGGTAGTCATACACATAGGTAAAAGGTGAATATTGAGGATTGAAAAGGCCAAAATGGAAATTGTGTAGTCGGAAGAGTAAGAGATCCTTTCTAATTCGGAGGGAGAGGCATTACGAGAACATTTGGAAATCTGTTAAGACTTCAACTTGCTCCAGATTATGTGATGAAGGTCATGCGGTGAGGTGGACGCGATCATACCAGCATTAACGCACCGGATTCCATCAGAGTTTCAAGGTTAAGCGTGCTAGGGTAAGAGAAATATTAGGATGGGTAACCCTCTGGGAAGCGCACTAAAAGTTCTATAAATTTAGACAAAAGGGACGAATGAGAGGCTAGAGTAGCCTAAGGGAAATTGGAATATGCGGAGTGGTTGGAGACTGTAAGAGGTCGCGTAGGATGAGGCGGACTAGACCGGCGAAAAGAAAGAAGGTGCATCACAGCTCTAGAACTAGGATGGGTTTAAGTAGCGTTTGGAAATACTTTGTAAGCGAGGCGTTAGAATATATATATGAATGCGTGTGATATCCCATATGTGGCTGTATCAACGGGTAGGTGTATCCGAGAAACTGACGTTGCGGTATGTTGAAGATATTGATCGAACAGGGTAGTAGAGTTCAAGTGACAAAAGTTACCAGGTAAGCTGATGTTGCTTTCACTACAGGCTAGGTTTAGAAAGTTCTAATGTAATGACATCCGGGAAAGGAATAAAGTGAGTATATGGAAGGTAAAGAGACCAAAAATGTGGAAAAAAAATGTAAGAAACATGAGTGAGTGAAGCCTTCAAGAGAGACGACAGGCAAAGCACGGGACTATTTGCGTAAAAATTTGAAGGTAGGCATGTGAAAGGGATAAAATGTGGTAGTATGGAATAAAAGAGGAATGTGTGGGGCTAGAGAACAGATTTCGATAAGTGGGGCTAAAAGGATAATGACCACGACGAGGAATATGAAGTAAGAGAAAGGATGATTAGGCCTTGCAACGATGCTAAAATATTTGCAACTCTCGAAAGGTAGATATATAAAGGGATAAATATGTGGTCAAATTGACAAGGTTGCCTCGGACTTGAGGAAGCTTTTCTAAAAGATGACTTAAGAATAAGACGGATTTTCACGTTTAAAGGAATATTTCATGAACTTTGAAGCCGATACTGTAAATAACAAGAGGAGAAGGGCGCTCGAGGAGGAAAGAACTCAAGAAATGTTAATGGTGAAAGTAGCGAAGGTACACTAATAGGCTGATCGAAGAAAGAGGAGAGCATCTAGGAATAAAGTAACTGGAAACCTTCAACCACGAGGGTACACAAGATACATTAACAAATGGGTAGTAGGAAATCGATCAATCACCGAGATAAGAACGAGGATGATGGGGCGACACATATGACTAGAAAAGTAATGACATGAGGCAAGAATTCCTGTAAAGACCGAGAGATTCGATTATAAAGGAAATAGAGTTTAATGTAAGGAACGTGCATGGAGGACAACCTGGACATGACATCAGAAATACGGATGAAGGCTCGATGAATGAGGATAGAAAGAGTGTACATTGTAAGAATTATGTGCTAAGAACAAGAAGTAGCAGTACACTCGAAAAACTTGGATGCACAGCTGCAACACAAACGAGTAGTTAAGAAGAATTATAAACAAGTGAGTTAAACAGGCGAAAGTACTAGTAATGGATGGAAGGGTATGGAAATATTGACAAATGAATGATGATATAGACATAAATGGAAGAAGAACTCAGGATAAGAAGTTTTAGATATGTTATAAGCAAAGTCGGGAAGAGAGACGAGGAGTAAGATATAATTGAAGACTTCATAAATGATGTGGTGCATCTCAATGTCCCCAGTAACTTGCGGGTCCAGGAAACGTTAGTCATAAAAGACAGAGGTGTGAAAAGACGGAAAAGAGGGCATCGAAATTGGATCTAACCCTTATAAGTATTCCAATTGAATACGAGAGTATAAATAGCAAAAAGATAGATAAATCCGACCATACGATGGTGAAAACGCGTGTTATATCCCGCCTTTTCGCATAATTGGAAAATTTGAAGTAATTGTGATTTATGAGAAAGGAGGTCATATTTGAATTTTTCTTAGCAAGTGTGTGGCAATTATGGAGACTTGAATGCGAAAATACCGGAGAAGGCCTAAGGGCAAAATTGGAATTTTGAAAATTTGTTTCGGAAATTTTAAGATATGACTTATGAAGACTTGGGCCAAAAAAAAAAAATAAGAAAACTAAAGCCCAAGTGAGAGGGTGGCCGGCCATGGGGGGAGGCCCAAACCCATGGAAACTTTGTCATGTGACCTCCCATGTGATCACTTAAATCATTTAAATCAAGGGAGGCTTCAAGAAAATTCAAGAGATCAAAAAAATTGAAGGCCATCACCAAAAACGACCTCTCGGGCCGAACTAAGAAAAAAGAGGAGAAAAGAAATTCCAAATCTTTCAAGCTTGATTCCAAAATTGTTTTCTTGTGATTTCCATATCAATTCAAGGTCCCTTAACAACCTAGTGCAATTGGTTTGGAAGAATAAGCTTTGGTTTTGGCGTTTGGACAACTTGAGAAGGTGAAGAAGTTTGAAGAACAAGGTAAGAATTCATTCTTTCTTTGTATGTTATGAAGGTTGGTTTGTGTCGTAGTATATGTGGACAAGTAGAATACTTGGAAATATGGAAGATTGTAAAGTTGGTATGCATGTGTGCTTGTGGCCGTGTAGGTTAGGCAATGGAATAGTGATGAATTTATTTTGTTTAATGTGTTAGTTGTGTAGTTATGATTCTTGTACTGTAGGTGTAGGAAAAATAAAGTAAGATTGCATGAAAATGGAATGTGGAAGTTTATGTTGATTTAGTATGAATTTATGGAATAATGGGGATGAAATATTTAAGGTGTGAAATATGATCAAGGTTGATGAATTTGGATGAAGGAAATGAGTTATGAACTTGTATGTTGAAAATTGGAAGAATTGGATAAATTGTGGTTTGGTGGGAAGTTTGCGTGTTTTGTATATTTTGTGAATATCTTGTATATATGTATTGTAGAAGTGATATGATATGTTCCTAAATGGAATTGTAATGATCTGGATTAATATGTTGAGATTGAATTGGAAATATGAAGTTGGAAACGGAAGTTATGACATTATGTTGAAAAGATGACCAAATAGGCCATATTGTGTTGTTGTGTTTGTTGGTGTTGTTGTTGGTTTGTTGTTGGGTATTCTGAGCCGAGCTGAGTCTCGGGGATGTCATAATTATAGGGGAAGTGCTGCCGAAATTTCGGTAGCCAAGTATAACCCTAAGATTGAAATGTTAGTTGCATGAATAGTAATTGGTAAGAATGACCATTTGCAGTTTTTGGACGAAACGGGAATTGAGATTGGACGCGCGTAAGGCGAAATCCAGGTATGTGAAGCCTTGCCCTTTATTCTTTGGCATGTTCTGAGCCTATCAGGCTTGAAAACGAGCTTTGATTGCACTTCTGTCTCTCGGAATTCGAGATTGAAAATAGCGCCAAATCCTTCAGTAAGATTGAACCAATTTCCTCTAAATTGACCTATAAGTATGCAACTTCCATAAATGGAGTCGAAACACTTTAAAATGATTATGAACGACTCCCTAAGGTTTATTATCTATGATTTACGTACTTTACTATGGTTGGGTCCGAGGTGGGCCCACAATTCCCCTATTCTCCCGGTATGGTTCAAATCGATCTGTTTCTGTTCGTTTTTCATAAGCAACTCTTAATTATGTTTCCGTCCGCTAACTAAAGAGTATTATGACTATCTATCTGAATCTCGATATTAGTCTGACATCTGGAACGATTCGGATACTCGATCCGATATAATCTAATTACTCCGATCCGATCCGTTTTCGAACCTGCTCGTTTCGATTTTGTTAAGTCCGTACGTCGGTCCGTATGCATATGGTTTCTCATTTGTCGTTCGTGGATGCCTCAACGCTTCCTTCACCGCGCGCCGGGCCGGGTTCCGTGATTCGTGCACTTCACCGCATTGTTCACCGCGTCCCTCGGATTGTGCGGGCCGGGATCGTCCGTATCCGATATGGTCCGATATGACCCGATATGATCCGATTATGTGATATTACGGAGATGGCGGCCGGATGGCATTTGATCCGATTCTCGTTCGTCCACCGCGTCCCGTACTACGAGGGCGGGTTACGTTACCGCGTCCCTTATGAAAGGGCCGGATCCGTCTCGTATGCGATTAAGATCCGATTTCGATATGTACGTACGTATGTAATTATGACTCGCATGCATAGTTCCGTCCGTTACGCGCCCGTACGTCCGATATGGATTATGACTACGTCGTCACATTTTCGAAAATCGATTCGGACTCCGATTCCGTCGACACATTTACGTACGTCTGATCGATTCTGATTCTGTCTGCCATACATTGAGATCTGGTTCTGTCTGAGAATCTGCCCATACGCTCTGTAAGTCTGATTCTGCTTATGACTCTGTCTGTACGCTCTGTAAGTCTGACTCTGTATGAATCCGATTCTGTCCGCTCTACTTCTGTATTATCCGTCTGTTATGATTTTTACGTATCTGATTCGGGTTATTGTATTTATGTATATTATGTTTCCGCTTTACATACTCGGTACATCTTCGTACTGACCCCCCTTGCTTCGCGGGGGCTGTGTTACATGCCCACAGGTACCGACGCGCCGCACAGTACGCCGCCAGCTTAGGATATTGGTCTGCTGTTTGGAGAGCTCCCTTTGATCCGGAGCTGATATTTTTGGTATATATCTTCGTTGTACATACGTTCGTATATATGACTATTTGGGTACGGCGGGGCCCGTCCCGTCTTCTCGATTCTCGTCCCTCCGATTCGATCCGTGTGTTAGAGGTCCGTGCACATGTACGTGGGTTAGTGGGATGTCACCGGTCCGGGTACGTATGTTTGAGTTTGTGACTTTGTCTATTATGATAGCCTCGACGGCTTATGTTCAGATTATGTATATATATATACATATGCTTATGCAGGTTCGTGCGACGTATGTTATATCTGTATGGACTTATGTATGTCTGAGCGGATTAGCCATTTGGTATGTCGAATTTGTTAGGTAGGTACGTATGGGTGTCCAAGTAGGACACCAGTCACGGCCCACGGGATTGGGTCGTGACAACGCGGCCTTAGGAAGATCGAGAAGGATGGAACATAAGTAGTGAAGACGCTGGATACTCGAAGGTTATTGGTATATAAGGACCTCCTTAAGGGGGGAAGAGCATATTAGACTTGAAAAGAACTGGGATGCTCTCATACTCCAAAAGAAGAAATATATTAGCTGGAGGCGTATTGGCATGTCAGGAAGGTATCAGAAAGAAGTAGAAACAAGTTGACAATAAGTGTACCATGAGGCGGACATTGGAAGAAAGTATGGAAGACACCTTAAGAGAACGATGCTCTTATGAATGGAAATAAAAGAGTTCACCGGATATTAGAAAACATTTCATCGATTACTAATTATACGAAACATGAGAGCATATGCTATGTAGTTATATGAACCGTCAACGTGAAGCTATGCCCAAATACAATTGTAAGAAGGTCACACAGGAAAGTCAACAAGGAATAACGACTGACGAAATGATCGCTGATACAAGGAAATCGAAGATAAATATACTTGCATTGCAAGAGAGTCGCAATAGAAGAATTGCCGTAGTCCTATGCTTCTGGGGATTGTATTGATAGATGTGAGGGAAGAAAGTAAAGCAAAAGTTGTAGCAGGAGCTCAAAGATGTTGTGAGCTATAAAATTAGTTGAACTTAGAATATGAGTTGCCATAAGTGTAACTGTACTGTGAAGGATAGTAAACGGTGAAGAACTATTATGTATATACATACCTCGGATATTGATATAAATGGTCTTGGAAAGAAACTGGGAGGAATAGTTTAAGGAGCATAGCCATTATGGTCACTAACGACAAAGTAATGTTGGATAGACATTTGGAGTATTAGGATGAGAAAGATTGGGACGAGGATGCGAAGAGTCAGAAGAACGGACTAATGAGCTATAAGTAGTTAGTATAGCGTGTGTAAAAATAAAAAAGAAAAGAAAAAAGAGAGATAGCCCGAGATGGTACCGAAGAGATAAACGCAAAGAGGGCGCTGTATATGAGAAAGGTAGTTGCCCACTAACAGGGAAACAAGGAGCTAGAAAAAGAGAATAGTTATAGGACGATGAATATTTATGGCACGGCAAGTCAAGGATACAATAATGGAGACAAAGCGAGAGCGAGATACTAGTTAAATTTCGATCATGTACATGAGGGCAAAAAAGTGAAAGAAGTTGACTGAAGGCAATAAAAAAGTTAAGAAAGAATGAGAAGAGACTGACCCAAGTTACAGTTTAAGCAACTGGTAATCGGACCCTAAAGGGAGAATAACTGTTCTAAGGAATAAAAGATGATGTCGGGGGTTGGCAATACTGCAACATTCGAGGACGAATGTTCCTTAGGGGGGAAGGATGTTACACCCCGGGAAATTTCACGCTGCCAAGGTCGTAGACAGCTTAGTATGGGCCTGAGGAAGAGTAAAGTAATGTGAGGATTAAGAAGAAAGGTTATACTATAAGAGTGTAATAATATGTATATATGATATGTGGAGACCATATGGGGTGAATCGGTTCATATGTCAATTGACGAAAAGCCCTCATTACTGTAAGCTAAGTGGGGTCCACACGTCGGGAGTTTTATAAAGGACATATGAAGAGATATATGAGTAGTACATGGGAAGTTGAGAAATTCCTAAGAAGGACCCTTAAGCCAAATATCGGCATAGGCCCTCCAAAAGGACGATTTAAGGGAACATTTTCGGATGATCTGACTTGAAGAGGCGAAAACGCCATTATAAGTTTGGAATTTGGAAACACACCAAAACTGAAAGTTGTAGATAATTGAATTAGCTTTCCAACCATAGGTTGTGGGCCCTCATACCACATCAGGATCAAGAGTTATGACCTTTTTACTGTATGAACGCGCAGTCAGAAAAATTAAGGCTGCGCGAACGCGCCCAAAAGGAGCGCTAACACGCTGGAGGAACTTTAAGTCGGTCCAGGCAGAACCTGGACCGTTATTTAAAGGGGGAGACCCCCTCATTTTCATCCCAAACCACCCAAAACTCTATCTAACCTTCCAGAATATTCTCCAACTTTCCATCATCAACTTTTTAGCCAGAAACCAGGTATAATTCCCAAATCCCGGTCCAGGCGGCGTATAGTTGCGACTACAAAATTATGTATTGAGGCGTTGTGGCTTAAGCTCAAGGTGGAAGAGTGAATATATAGCAATATTACCAAGAGAAAGGTATGGATCTTTTCCTATTCATGTTAATACCAGATTATTTACGCAGATAGCGTAGTTAAATAATTGTATAACGGGTTGGTTAGTTATGGGAATTGAAAAATAGTGTGTGGGCTGTTCTATGGAATACTTTGGAGTTGGAAATAATTCTATTGATGTTGGTATTGTTGTTGTTGTTATTGGTTGTTGAATTGAGAATTCGGGCTAGGCATATAAACAGGGGAGATCTTTGCCCGATTTTCGGCAGAATATAAAATAGTTTGATTTGAAACTTGGAACAAGTGTGTAATAAAGAGGCTAACGTTAGTGTAAATCCTTTTAAATGTAGACTTGCGAGCTCGGGCGAATAAGCGTAGCTAATAGGAGACCAATCAGGTATGTTAAGGCTCGTCCCTTTTTTTCAAAGGCATGATTCCTATGTTATGATTCCGTAACCGCCTTGTTTTCAAAAGCTTGAAGTTCATGACTCTTAAAGCCTATTATGATGTTAAATGGAATATGTTCTATGATGATTGTAATGATAATGATGATTCTCTTCTTTTGAAACTCCGAAGCTATGATTTGAGGGCATTATGAGACTATTGAGCCATTCCATGAATCCTTTAACCGTACTTATTGTTGATAGTCTCACCTCATGTTTCTCGTTCCTTTGAGGTGAGATATAGCGATGATAGCGATTCTATTTCCAGTGCTACCTAAGTTCATGATTCTCGAGACTCCCGTGACATCGTCGATTTCATCTTACGATGGTTGATCCTTCAAGGAATGATATAGTGACAATGACAATGCTAATGATGATGTTGATTTCATTTATATATTTTTATGTGTATGTATGTATGTATGCGTTGCATCCCACTGATCAGCTTGGGATAACACCGAGTCCCGGAAGGGCCGGGTAAGATAACACCAAGTCCTGAAAGGGCCGGGCAAGATAACACCGAGTCCCGAAAGGACCGGGTAAGATAACACTGAGTCTCGAAAGGGCCGGGTAAGATAACAGCGAGTCCCGAAAGGGCAGGGTAAGATAGCACCGAGCCTATATGGCCCGGTAAGATAAAACCATGTAAGATGCTATATATATGTATATATATATTACCGCGCCTTAACGGCCAGACGAGATATTATATATGGAATTTTTTTTTAAAGCTAAGCATGCACGACATTCGCCTTAAAAGGGCATTCAGAGGCACAGGCTGATCCCTTTTATGTTACTTATCCTCATACGTTCATTATATTATTTTCCATGTTTGGTATCTCTTAATATGTTACTATTCATGCCTTACATACTCAGTACATTGTTCGTACTGACGTCCCTTCTTGTGGACGCTGCGTTCATGCCGGCAGGTGTATACAGAGGAGACAAGGTTCTTCCATAGTAGGCTGCTTTCAGGTACCAGTTCTGATTGGTGAGCTCAATTTCTTCCTGGAGCACTCCCGAGTCTATATATATATGTATATATATATATATATATATATATATATATATATATATATATATATATATATTATGTATGATTTTGTTCAGGGTATGTCGGGGGCCCTGTCCCGACTTGTATACCTCAGTCATGTTCATAGAGGCTTTGCAGATAGTTCCTGTGTACAACTTAGTCATAGTGTGACAGTAGTAATGTCAGCATCATAGGTGTATTGTACATTTACTTATGCATGATATTATGTTCATATTTATCCTCTTAATCTTATTGTTGCCATTCGAGACATAGAGGATGTGAGTGGTAACTTGGTTCGCTCGGTTTTCGCAAGGTGCCGGGTGCCAATCATGCCTTACCTAGGGTGGGGTGTGACAATAAGGTTTATAACCTACCTTGAAAGCCGAACAATAAAGTATCCAATAATCAAACCTTGGTCTTGTTGTCTTATCGTATTCGAATATGAAATTAGAATCAAGAAGAAAATACCCAAATAACTATTTTCCTAATCAAGTCTCAAACCCTAACTAATGGAATAAGGAAAATGAGGGAATTCGACGTATACCCATAATAGTCTTAGAAGAATTTCGGATAAAAAGGTTAGTTTAAAAACCCATTCCCAACCTCAAGGTGTAAAATGGTCATTTCATAAGAAAAACAGGTTCAATAAGGTCAAATTATTAGTCAAGGAAGTCATACGAATCCAACAGTGCCCATATTGACATACTTTAAATCCGAACCCAAAAAGTCTCCAAAAATAGGAATCGGAGCCACGAATGGCAAAATAAGAAATTTAGTTCAAAATCAGTTTACCCATTGCTTATGGAGCCTATACACAAAAATGAGTTAAATATATCCACTAATTCATGTTTAATTCAAGAAAAACCAAGTTCAAGCCTAGGGTTTCAAATCCCCAATTTACCTCCCTTAATTCAAGAATCTTAGCATGAAAAATCCTACTAAACGATGGAATAATCATAAAAAGGTGTTTGGAATCTTACCCAAATGATAATTCTTGAAAGAGTCTCTTCAAGTCTCCCAAAATCGAGCTTCTAAGATTTTGATATCTGGTGCTAGAACGATCCCAAAGCTCACTTTTGATAACTCCAATAGATTCCGTGCAGAATTTTACTCAAGTTAGGCTTTTGAATCACCTCATTTGTCCTTAATATGAGTGAGATATGGTTGTTTCAATTTTTGGGAAGAAGGCAGAAATTTAAAGGACGATCTCAGTGGCAATTTCGTAATTTTCAACAAAAATCACACTAGAAAAATCTGCACAGCAAAATTTTAACAAAATGCCCATATCTCCTCCATCCATACGATGGCGAAAGCGACGATTCTTGCTGCTACAGTTTTGAAATTACGATACGGACCTAATGGTTAAATCAAAACACAAATCAAAGCTCGTTTGCTCATTATGGTACCCGTTTTGCTCAAAACGGCGTTGAAATAAAAAACCAAAACCATACAACCCAAACACATCTGAAACTCATCGGAATCTAATACAAATTTGTGGACAAGTCCAAAATCATCATACGAACCTGGTCGAACTCTCAAACAAAAATCATCATACGAACCAGGTTGAACTCTCAAAACATTCAAACGGGACCGTCTTGACCCAATGTTGACCATGGTCAACTCCAAATCATACCAAAAGCTAGTTTCTCAACCAACTACCCAAATCACACCCGAACCCTCGGGAACCGAACCAACAACTCAACTAAGTCATAATGACGTTCTGGACCTAATGGAACTATCGAAATTAGATTACGGGCACGTTTACCCAAAAGTCAACATTGGGTCAAACTTCTCAAACTTAAGCCTTCAAAATTCCAAAACTTAGATTTTCTTCTTCGATTATCATTTGATCTGTTACGACCCAACCAGAGGACCATGACGGGCACCCGGAGCTAATCTCCCGAGCGCCTCTTCTCATACATCTCATAATCATATCTAGGTGGACCACAAAGATAACTCATAACTATCATAATCTGTAAGGGCATGAGTCCAAAAGATAAATACAGATCTATATAATCATCCTCAACTATGGCCATATGCGCAAGCCGACAAGGCAAGAAAAATGATAGACAAAAATATGAACCGATGAGATTATAGAACATCTGTCTACAAGCCTCTATAAAGAGTGCACAACATCATAAAAATAGGACAGGACCCCGCCATGCCCATATATGTACACAAAAGAATAATACCAGCTGACTCACCGCTCCGGAACAAAAGGAGCGCTCCTGTATAATCGCTGATGAAGCAGCCTAGGGGTCTGGTCCGTCTCCCTATTTACCTACGGGCATGAACGCAGCGTCCACAAATAAAAAGGACGTCAGTACGAATAATGTACCGAATATGTAAGGCATGAGTAATAAGATAAGGAAAGTATGAAGACAACATAAGATAAAGAGATCAATCTGTACCTCTGAATGCCTCTTAAGGTGGATGTCATGCATGCTTAGCTTTTAAAAAAAACGTTTTCATACATACATATTTAGTATCCTGCCCGGCTATTGAGGCTCGGTGTTATCATCGTCATCCCGCGTCTGGGGCATCCCGAGTCCAAGATAACATCATAATCTGCCCACTGCAGTGGTGTACACATCTACGTGCCTGCTTGGCCGAATATAGCGCGGTGCGGTGTGAGAAAATACATACATATATATAAAGCATGCATGAGAGCCCAGATAAAAGCTATAAATCTATCGGAGTGACGAAAGGTAGGTAAACCTCCGATAATCATTACAGAACTATCATCATCGTCATATATCACATTGAAGGAACAATAACCATAAGATGAGATCAACATCAATGAATAAGATCAATAACCATAAATCATGATCAATAATCATGAAGCGAATATCAATAATGTCATAAGAACATCAAGAACCATAAGCTTCTAGTATTTCTAGGAATAGGGACATTATGGATGTCATTTGTGTAAGTTTGGTATCAATATGATCATGCATAAGAAAGAAAGGGACAACCTTAACATACCTCGTCGTCTCCTTAACTACTCAATGCCTATCCTCCCTAGCTCGTAAATCTACATTCAAGATGATTCGTACTTCGAGTAAGTCATTGAAATGCTTATGTGGTCAAACTAAATTAATAAATGAGCTAACGAAAATTGGGCGGCATTTCCCCTTAAATCTTCTATTTCCTCCAACTCAAAAACAACTACCAAAACCACAATAAAAACATCAACAATTCCATAATCAAAAGATTACATTGCAATTATATTCAATCCAATCCCAAAACTTTTTTTCATAACCAATCCATAACAATAACTTCAATACAACCCCTTATGCACTTGTATACCACACTTTCTCAACGTCATTATTACCCCTCATAATAAGATTATACTCATAACATGCTAACAATTATAGCTCAAGTTAATTTGAAGCTCAAAATATCATCAATTCATATTTGAACTTTTCCCCATAACTCTTTTTACTTTTTAAGACTTGCTAAACCTTCAAATCAACTTAACATAAGAGATAACACGAAGAACATACCTTGTATTTGAAGAATTTCAAACACAACTTGCTCCAAGACTTAATCCCCACAACTCTAAGTGAAAGCAAGAACATCCAATTTCCATAAATTAACTTAGGTTCTCAAGGTTAATCTTCTTTTGATTTGATTTGGAATGATTTGGAGTGTTTATGGATGTTAAGGGAAGCTTAGAGAGACATTAGGGATTTATTTTTGGTTAAACTGATGACCCAAGTCACGGGAAACCATTTTATAAGAAGTCTCCACCGACTTCCAAGTTTTGCGAAAAATTCGGGTAAAGTACGGCAAAAAGTACTGGCCGTACTTCAAAGTACGGGTTTCTGTTCATCCCATACTTTCAAAGTACGTGCTACTGTTCATCCTGTACTTGGAGACAAAATTTCAACTTTCTGAAAATTTCGAGTAAGATACGTCCAAAATGTACGGGACAAACATTTTTGTATGGGCCGTACTTTATTTCGTACTTCTCAGAATTGCGATCTGTCCGTTGCATTGGAAAGAATCCTCGCTGAACTTCAATTTACATGGGTTATGGATTCCGTAACTCTTTATATCCTAGGAGATATACCTATCTTAATTTGGACAAAATTTCCTGTGGAAATTCTACCAAGTTTTTTCCAAATTTTCGACAGACTTTATTTCTTCAATTCGCTTGATACCGAAACCTTTAGGCACTTGCTTATCACTTGTTAAAAGTATTACTTAACCTTATAAGAGTCCCACAACCTCTCCGGGCTTACGTTAGTTTACTTACGACACAATCGACCCGAAAATTTGCGAGGTGTAACACGATCACCTTGGGAATAGAGTCACCCATCCCACAAGTCATAAACATCACAACAAAGCTAACAGAAATAACAAATCTCGGATCCAGGTCTAATTTCTTCCCCTGACCATCTTTTCACCATAAATAGGCATATTAAACATGAACCGACTTAATTGTCAAAACCAACCAGACGAACTCTAAAATTAGCCCCATCAATTTCCACAGATCATAACTAATATTTCAAATCTAAGGGAAGCTTCAGATTCACAATCAGAGCACGTTTTCCCAAAGTAAATAATTTATCCAAATAATTGAATGCCAGAATTTTCAAAGTGAAACCTTCTCTTGAAGTGAACCAGATGATATTCGTTTGACGTCAAATTTGGCTAGCAAGTCAAAATAATTATAACGGAGCTTGTAGATTAAACGACATGTAAACTAGAGTACCGGTTCTCAAAACGACCAATCGGGTCGTTACATCAGATACCAATTAAACAATCGTTCGTCCTCGAACGATAAAGAAGAGTACAAAAGCTGACGACAACCAAAAAATCTCTAAAATAACAATACGAAATCCTCCATGGCACGAAGTACGCCAAAATCACTGCTCGTTTATCTTATCAATCAAAACTTTCGCTAACTTAGCTAAAAGACCCAATTTTCATATTTCCCATACTCGAAATTTCTTTCAACGATGATCCTTATATAAGAACTGCTTCTGTTGAAATTCTCTTATTCATTATAACCATACCTCTAAATGCGATCGATAGGTCCCACAATGTTCCTAAAAAAAACACAACCCTTTAGAAATAGACACAATCGTAGCCCACTCTGAACATGTAAAATATTATGATACTGCTAACCTTTCTTTCACCCATCTATAGCCGTTCTTCAAACCACGATTTCTTCGAAACACATAATAAGGATTCCACAAATCTTTTCTCTTAAAGCACGCTAACTCATCCACAGTAGAATGTTACGAAACTTATCCAATGGTGTACCACCAAGCCACTTCATATAAACCTCAATATGTCGGTTCACTAAAATATGCATATCACTAGTTGCCGATCACTAACCTCACGGAATTTTCCTCATATAACTTAGTCCATTTCTGTAGACTTCCTTTCTTAAGCTCACGCAACAATCACATCTCATCTGAATATGCAAGACAACGACGCCGCAATCTAAATAGACATAAGTAATCCCAAGATGTACCTCATTCTTGCTGACTCTCGACCAATATACCTTTTATCGACTCGTCAATTTTCTAATTTCTAATCAATTCACAATCATCAATACTGAAATTAATCCTCGAATCACTCAATCGAACACCGCATAATCATAAGGTTCGAAAGCTAGCCGAATCAATCCTGGATATAGGGTCATACCACATACTCTGTACATAGAGTTTTCTTAACGCTTACAACTCTAAATTGAACACTCTCTAAATCCAACGTATCACGTAACAGTCTTACCAATATCCTCATGTATCCAACTGAATTGTCCTTGCCTGAATTGTCTTACTCAATCTCCAAAATGTTATCCCGAACTTAACTCGGTTAACCCATTATTGATCTACCATTTCAAACATCCTTGTTTACTAACTCCTTACTTAAAATCCTTAACGTAGCTAGTCCTCATAGAATCACCTCTTACCTCAATCACCGAATCTGAACACCTCTAACCACTCACACGCCAATCCCTTTTTATTCAATCACATAAGCCGAGTAATAACACCACTAGTAGAGCGATCTAGCCAATTTTACACAATGAATACAAGGTTCCCAACCTTAATCCACCACTAACCCTCTATTATTTTATGACATAACTGAACATACAAACTCATCCATACACTCTCAAGCCCACTCTACACTGTACAATCGCAACCAAGCTCTCACATCACTAACTCTTGTTTCCACGATTTTCTTTTTGCCCTTAACCTCGAAGACACCAATCAACCTCATCGGTCATCTTTTTACTGTACGTCATGATATAATGTCCCCGTAGTCCAAACATGACTCAAGTACCCATATGTCATTTCAAATTGCCTATGTCACCATCAACCAACAACCACTCAAATCCACTCGATCCTTTAAACTAATCATCCATCTAAGCCAAACGAACCACAAAATGATATTAATATTTCTCCTCAAATATAAGTGAAACAGCTAATAACTCCTCAAGTCATTAACTCGTTGCATACGCCTATATTTGAAGTTATTTCCATCAGTTGATTACTAACTCCTTATAAGTCTATAACCCAGTCAATTTACCGATCAAACGATGTGCCCAGTGCATTCACTTAATAACCGAGTAGTCCTTTAACATCAACGAGCTTATATCAAAGAATAACTTTTAGCACCAGTCGCAACCTTATCCTGACAACCATGTCAGATACCAATTTTTCCCTTCCTAATCTCACGAAAACTACTCATGTCTAAGATATTCTATGAAGTCTCACTTCGCTACACGCTTTCCACAAAAGTCTTCCTTCATGTCCTTATTGTCAACTTCTTTTCTTTATTACACGCTGTCACAATACGTTTTCCCAATTCGATGGTCATTACCGAACTTACACTTGTCCTCACATACTGACGTTTAATACTCTACCACTGCTGAATCATCGACTTGCCATTGGTACACTAGTGTCACGCATACTATCATAAAGCCTTAATGAAGCTGAAGTTTTTCCCAAACCGATCATATCATTGAGCAGCCCACTATTAACAAGCCATCAAGGCACTTTGTCACTTCCGAGCAACCCATTGGTGAAACATGGAGACCCTGTAAACCTCTAAAATATCTTTCTTATTTCTCACGAACTCTCGCAATAAACCAGTCTAATCGCGACTCCACACAACAACCGAGTCTAATTGCGACTTCACACAATCGAATCCTTAGGCCATAACTAGAGACTAAACTTGATAACACGTCCGAATCAGAATAACACATCTCGTACCATAACACAACACGTCATAGATCAACCATTCGCGTCGGAATTAAGGACGAGTTTCCACCTTCCGTGGGTGATCAAGATAAGAAAGTCCAGATACCAATTGGAATCGACTAAATACCAATTTTAATGAAGTCACATGAGAGAATGAAAGAATTGAAAGTTTCCCAAATGTCTTATAGATTCTCGCAGATAAGTACGAAGCTCATCGTACCGATCCACAAGGCCCTACTAAACACACTCTTGTATTATAGACCGGGTAACCTAGGGCTCTGATACCAACTTGTCACGACCTATTTTAACTAAGTCGCGCGGGCACTTACCTTTCCCACGTCAGTAAGAAAACCCTTATCTCAACAATCATAAATTCATAAATAAGCGGAAGAAGATAGAATAACGTAAGCCTCAGGATAATAATATAAGAAAATGCGGAAGTAAAAGAAATACACCCCAATATCTGGTCTGGTCATACAAGAGCATCTAACTAAATACTATAAGTCTGAATGATAGTAATACATCAATAGTCTCAAATCATATCTCACGAATGCAAATAAAGACATAATAAAGGAAGAGTCTTTGGGCAGCGAACGTCCCATGCTCACCCTGAAGAACTTGAATCAGCAATCTTCGAATATCAGCCACGAGGAGTAGAAGTCGATCTCACCTAGTACTCTGCATTTATAAAAGAATGAAGCAAGTGCAGGTCAGTACAAACAACAAGTACTGACAGGTATCATAGGCGTACTAAGACTAGCTAACGTATATAAAGACAACAAAGCAAATAAACACATAAACCAACAAGTACAGGTCAACACGAACCAGTATATCACAATAGTATCACAACATATCACGTAATCAAAAGGCACAATGCAATGCAATAATGTATGTATGATGAATGCAATGCATATGCAGCTTTGTACAATATTTCCCGAACGAGGAGCAAAAGGAGGAACCCACCCGAGGAGATGCCTTTTTTGATTCTCATCCGAACACCTCGAGAATGGAGTCACCCATCCCCACAAGTCATAAACATCACAACAAAGCTAACATAAATAAAAAATATTTGATCCAGGTGTAATTTCTTCTCGTGACCATCTTTTCACCATAAATAGGCATATTAAACATTAACCGACTTAATTATCAAAAATCAACCAGACGAACTCTAAAATTAGCCCCGTTAATTTTCACAGATCATAACTAATATTTTAACTCTAACAGAATCTTCAGATTCACAATCAGAGCACGTTTTCCAAAGTAAACAATTTATCCAAATAATTGAATGCTGAAATTTCCAAAGTGAAACCTTCTCTCGAAGTGAACCCAATGGTATTCGTTTGACTTCAAATTTGGGTAGCAAGTCAAAAGAATTATAACGGATCTTTTGGAATAGATGACACGCAAACTAAAGCACTGGTTCTCAAAACAACCGACTGGGTCATTACACCAACAAGGGACGTCAGTATGAAATAATGTACCGAGTATGCAAGGCGAACTGAAATCACTCAAAAGGAAACAAGACTAATAAGTATAATATACTGAGTATGATTTGAGAGATCATGATAATCTAAAAGTACTTTTATCTGTCTCTGGCTCATAGTAAGAAAATGTACAAATCGAATGAGAATATAACTGAGAATATAGTTGTGTATAGCAAGCTTCAACCATGATTAGAAAGTCGTATACTCTGCTCTCTCTAGCCAGAATACATTACCTCTTCTCGAATTCTGTGTCTCTAACTCTCTAGAAGTAGTGTCATCTAGCTCAAAAAAAATCTAGTCTACAAGTCGCGTAAACATATAGATATTGAAATGCTAACTTGTTGTAACGTCTCGTACGTATGTGCTAGCTACCAGACTAGTGAATCTGTACTTTCTCGACTCACGTACTGGTGCTCTCTCTGTATCATACTCGACTAATGAGTCGGTACTTTCTGAACTAACGTGTTAGTCATCTACTAAGCTATCACGCTCGTATCTGCCAGGCTAGCACTCCTATATCAGCCAGGCTAGCCTGTATTATGTACGTCTCTATTGTATCAAACAATCATAACCATAAGTACTAAATAAGGAAAACTCTGCCTCTGTCTCAAGTGATAAGTATCACAAACAAGGCTCTTATAATGGTATTGTTAATTGTCACTAGTATCTGCTGGAAACAACAAAGCTCTTGTAACATATGACTATCACTCGATATCATGCTATAGCTCATATAGGAAATCATCGGGACTTGTATATCTTTTTTGAACAAAATAAGTTGTTACTACTAGACATACAGAGCTCAAATCATCGTGATGGTAACATTTACACTATATACAAACATATATATATATATATATATATATATATATATATATATATATATATATAAGTCTGTTTAGATTTCTAGGTAGAGGTATTATCACAAATGATCACCACTCGATTATTGTACACGTCTAATTATCAATCTTATCTCAAGCGTCAACATAACTAGTAAGGTCTCTGTTGTCTCTTCTACTAATGGTTGCTATGATCAGCAATAACCGTTACAAAGTAAGGGAATCTGATTCTCTTGTCACTATTGATTGGCAACGATAGAAGTTATTATGGTCATACTGCTAAGATCTGTACAAACTGTTCTGGTAGGAATGAAGTTACTAACTCTCTTATGAACATAACATATCGACATGTAAGAAAAGTACGTATATAGCCCCGCAGGCCAATGAATGCATATCCCCAAAGGCAACTTAGTATATAGCCCTGAAGGTAAATGAGCATACTGTAAATGAAATAAATATACTCTCTACTTATCGACTGGACATGGAATGATGTTGAACTAAATATAATCCCCAACAAGGAGTAGCTACAACATGAGCAAGATGGAATAACTCTTATCAACGAACGTTATGCTATGTAAGTGACTATAAAGGAATCGTCATGACTTATATACTCTTTCTGACAGAAGTAGTAGCTACTAGTAAATATACGAAGCTAGGATCATTAAGGTAGTCTTAACAAAGAGCTCTTGAAACTCTTACATTATGATTGGAAGCTATCTAAGAACTCTGTTTCGACGATGTATCTGAAAAAATAACTTACTATGGATTCATGCCAAATAAACGTTATCGAGTAGCCCAACATACCTTTTGCCAATCTGCTACGATCCCAATGAGCTCAACTTGGAACCCTTAACCTACAACAACAACAACTAGTCGTCAAGCTACGAACGATTCATTTATCGTATATCGAATTTTAAGATCATTCTAGAATAAAATGGGAAGCATCTCCCCTATTTCTCTTACTTCCCTCACGTCCTTAAAGATAACAACAACCAGCAGCTACACAACAATCTTTTCAATCAACATAACACATGGAGCGGCAAGCTCGGTTTACAGCTAGTAAAGCTACAATTTTAAACCATTTATTCCTTTAAAAGAATAAATAAGCAATAACAATACATATAAACATTCTCCCTCAACATTTCCATCCATATAATCCCACAAGAACAACTTCAAAACAGTTCAACAAGATACAACAACTCAAATACGCTTTTTCTGATATTATTCCATTCTTTCTCATTCAAAAACTTAGCTATGACTTGGATACAATTAAATATATATAAGAGGAGACAAACCTTACCTTAATACAGCAAGAAAAAACCTTTCTTCAAGTCTACTTCCATTTGGAAGGACCTCAAATTCAACAAAAAGAAGAGAGAGATGAGTCATCCGACCTCTACGAAATTTCCGAGGGTAGATTCATGTTATAACCTGGTAGATCTTGGTCTAATTAGTAGGGGAACCTTTAGAGGTTATTTGGGAGTGTTTTGGGTCATGGGAGAATATAATATTAGTGAGGAAAAAGGATGCACCGAATCTTGAAATTCCACCGCCTATGTGGGTCCCTTTGGGGCTGCCTGCGTAGTCTCGCGAAAACGCATCTCTCTACTCCGACGTCGTATCGGCAAACGCTTTGATGCTTTGGAAACTTGAATCACAGAACTTCAATTTGGTGGGTGGATCACCCTGTAACTCCAAGTACATTGTGAGAAAAGCTTAGTGACATCTAACCCAAATGTCAGTAAACTTGCGAACGTAACTTGCGACGACCTTTGTCGACTTTCAGTTTATAACTCGGGTGACTTCAAAACTTTACATACAACTATTATATGATTCAAATACTTCATAGTATTACCTTCTTAGCATGTTAAGCACTCCTAGTCTTACCCCAAAAGCACGGGTTATAACATTCCCAACTTACCGACTTTCTACGAAACTTATTTTCTTCGATTCGCTTAACTTCTAAACCCTCCAACATATGCTATACATGGTTTTATGAACTCATAAACTTGAGAATGGTCTTTCTCTCTGACCTTACATTGATTAACTTATGACGAACTTACCGTATAAAATTACGGGATGTAACATCCTCCTCCCCCCTTAAGAACATTCTGTCACACCCCGACTTTACTAGGGTGTGATGGGCACCCGACCCCATATACGGAGCCGAGCGAACCCTCGGACTCTTAGTGCATACATGTTCTCGTGGAATCATAAGACAAAGTAAAGTAAAATACATAGTAAATTTTTTTTTCCTTTTTAAAAGTAAATAACACATCAACCAGGGAACTCTATTTTTTGGTCGACACTCTAAACCCACGACTCGTCCGCAAAGTCTCTAATCGTAATCATGGACCATAGTACGTGTGCGCCGACTCTCGCCACACTCCGCAGCAAGCGGAGTTCGCCAACTTCGCTGAAACATCTTCTATGCTAGCTTTCCGTCGTCTGGGTGTACCTGCGCGGCATGAAACGCGCCGCCCACAAGAAGGGGCGTCGCACGAACAATGTACCGAGTATGTAAGACATGAATAATAACATAGTAAGAAATGTATACATGAACAACAACCGCATAGAAACATAGAATATGTTATGTCAAGCTGTGACCTGTACATAGGGATCATATACAGCATGGAGAACATAGAATATATCATAGAATATCGGAGTAACCTGTGCATATGAGTGCCCCTCGGGGCGGATGCCATGCATGCTTACTTGGTCATATCAGGTCATAGTACCGCACGAGGCGGCTCGCCCACATAGCGCCGAATACTCCAGCTCTGCCATAAATCCCGCGTCCGGGCATCCCGCGTCCGGGATGATAAGCCAGCTGACCAGGTGGCAATAAAACAGAGATCCTCCCCAATCCCCAAGTATGCATAGTTCCCATCCCCCCAACCCTTGGTCATATTTAGCATGCAAGAGAGCCCAAGGAAAATTATATACTTATCGGAGTGACGTAAGGTCGGACACCTCCGATCGCATTATGGAGTAATCATGGACGCTTTGTCTCACCTTGGAGGAATAACAATCATAAGGCGAGACTATCAACATAGAGCATAGCATAGCTTATCGGGTCATAGACATAGCATATCTGACTTCATAGAATCATAGTTGTCATAGAATCATAGTCATCGCAGTCATCTTAGGATCATAGTCGTCGTAGAATCATAGGCATCATAGCATCATAGAATCATAGTCATCATAGAACCATAGTATTCATAGAATCATAGTTCCCATGGAAACATAGTTCCCATAGAATCATAGACATCATAGATCATAGGCATCTTAGATTCATGGTCGTTGTTTAGGTCATAAGAAAAACTATCAATGTTGTAAAACTTAGTTTTTGAAGAAAAAGAATATTTTGGAAAAACACTTGTAAACTTTTAGGAAGGAAAATTATGTTTTGGAATCGAGGGATTAGTTAAATCAATTATGCTTTAGTAGTTAAAATAATAACCAAAAACTTTTCTTAACTATAGAACGAAAATAAGTCAAAGGGGACAATAAGAAAGAATTCGGGAATAGTGGGCCCGCCTCGGTCGAATGAGGCGGCGTAGACAATTTACATGTAATACGTTTCATAGTATTGCTTATGAAAGCCTTAGAGTGATCGGGTCTTATTCTTGCACGTACTAGGGTGTTTCGACTTTTTCTTACACCTTTCGGTGTTCTTTTGGTTCAATGTTACTGAGTAAATAGTGACTATTTTTCAACCGCGGATTTCGGGAGTTAGAAAGGTTCCCGAGGCGCGAAACCGGAACTACATATCTAGGACATGCCAAGAAAGAAATGCAAAGTCTTACATACCTTTTCCGCTTCTTGCCGGACTCCAAATCTCCGTCTCAATCTCACCAAAATTTTCACTTTGGTCAAGCTTACCAACTACTATTCATGAGATTTGAAACTCTAATCTTGAATTGGTTCTGTTCCGCCGAAATTTCGCAGCACCTCCCCCCCGTAAATATATCATGCCACCAAGTTAAACTTGGCCGATTTCGTTAACAAACATCCCGGAATGCAACCCGGCCAAACTAACAACATACCAACAATCCCATTAACAATTTCAATCAATATACTACTTTCCACCCGAAGCCATAATTCATCCAAACCTTCTAACCTTTAACATACTTACTCATAACATGTTTCCATCTTCTAATTTCATCAACAATCATCACAATGCGCACATTAACAACTTCATTATCATAATAACATAAGCTACTACAAAGTTACATATTTTCCTATAACAACCTCACAACATCTTTTCCATAGCAACAAGAACCATTAATCTTTCATTTACGTCATGGAATCCATAATGTCGACGACTAAAATACTAGGTTGCATTAATTCATTCTTTCTCCATGCAACAACAAAACACACCACGGCCACAACACAACATATACATTTCCATGGATTTTCATGCATTATCACTCATTTCTATACATTTCAACAACAACCAATTTACTACGTATATTTAATTCATTTTTCCTACACATCACACACACACACGGCCAACAACACTACATACATAGTTTCATATATTCCATCCATTCCTTCACCTTACAACATATACAAATCATTCACAACATCAACAATAATTAAAAATACTAAATAAAACAATTGAACCATTGCCTTTACAAACCCTCCATGCACACGGCCAACCCTTCAACACACATTATTTCTATGATTTCCATGCATTTCTACACACCACAACATTCACAAACATTCATAACATATAAAAGAAGATTGAAACCTTACCTTTTCCATCTAGTTCTTCAACTCCGCTAGAGTTGTGCCTTGCAAGAATGAATGTTTTCTTGCTCCACTAACTACACCACCTTGCTAGGGACCCTCCAATTAGTAGGGAAATAATTTTTGAACAAATTCTCAATCTTTTCCTCCCACCATGTATGGCCGAATTGGCCTCTTTTTTTTTCCTCTCTTTGTTTTGTTTTTCTTCCTCCAAATTTCTTGAACTAAAAGATGACTTCTTCTCATATATGTATATATATAAAAGTCTTCCACCACTTCTATATATTTATAATTAAGTCCCTCAAGATAATAAAAAATGGTCACATGTTCCCTTCTTCATCTTTCTAGAGTTTTCTTCTCTTTTTCCTTGAATTTTTCTAAAATAAAGATGAATACTTGAGTCTTGCCATGCAAGCTTTGATCCATTCATTTTTTTGTAATTTACACTTAGCCCCTCCATTCTTTCTTTTCTAGAGTTTTCCTCTTTTTTCTTGAATTTCCTAAAGTGGTCAAAGATGACCACTTGTCTTCTTTTTTTTTTTCCATCACATGACTAAATTCATGAGCCCTGGTAAAATTACCATTTTGCTCCCTCGACTTTCTTCAATATTATCATTTCGTCCCTAGCCTTCCGCATTATTTTCACGGCCCATTTTACGAATTTCCTTTTTCGCCCTCAACCTTTCACAACATTTCCGTGCAATAATAGTCATAAATAATATTTACAACAACTCGTCCGTTAAAATAATTTTTGAGAATGGTCTCGCCTTTAACTTTCCACGACGACTTTGGAATATCCAAACGTACAAAGTACGGGCTATAAACATTCGTCCTCGAATATTAGAGTACGACTCTGAGGAAAATGATCGTGGTACTAGTAAGACTCTTAACCGTGATTCATTTTATTCTTATCACATGAAACTAATAGGATATCGAACTCTTTAGCTTTCACTAAGGGAGGGAAATAATTCTAATTCACTTACTTTGTTTTGCTAGCTCGTATGCTAGACTCATAATTATATAAGCGCTCTATCAATGTCGCTCTTTCTTAAGTTAAGAACCTAGTACACAACTTGAAAAATTGTCTATACACTCGTACCATATACTAATGATTTATCTTAAGTAAAATATTCTAATCCCAAGTGGCACTTGAAACTTTTTACTTACCGATCTAAGGTTCCGATCATAAACTACTTACACATGTATTACTATCATACATTACTTAGTAATGAAAACAATAACATACCTATATCGTCATCATATGGTGACTTTGAGCTCTGCTGGCGCTTTGTAGTAGGAAAGGCTGCTGAGGAGGGTGGACTCCTCCTCAATCTATGATAACAATTCCTCATTCTATGGCCGGGAACTCTACCCCAATAACTAGCCTCGGTACCTTGACGATACACTCCTAAGTGTGCTTTCCCACATTGGCTACAATGAGGCCGAGATGGCCCCGCCTAACCTCTATACTGGTCCCTGGGATACACTGGCTAATCGTCTAGAGGTCTAAGGAATATTGTCGCTCTGGTCTCCTCTGTAGCCACTATCTAGTCTCACTCTCTTAGTCAACCCACTATCTCTATCCTAGTCAAACTCGCATCGTTACTCATTTTCCTCTAATATCTGGGCTTAGGACTGGATGCTGGAGATGTCTACCTATGGGTTCAAGGATGCTACTAAACAATCTCCAAATAGATATGGTTCTAATCCCTATACAAATCTATGAACTCTATCTCTCATTGAGGCTACGATAGTTGGAGCATATCTGGCCAATGAACCAAACTTGAGGTTATATTCTCGTATGCTCATATTTCTCTGCTTAAGGGCTAGAAAATGCTCAATTTTAGACTGTCTAATATCTACAGGCAAGTAATGATCTAAGAAGGCCTTAACAAACTCCTTCCCTGTAGCTGCGGGTGCATTCCGACCTTGATATAGCTCCCAAGCGTCATACAAAAATATAGCCACATCCCTTACCTATATGCTACTAATTCTACTTCCTTAGTCTCTATAACATGCATAACTCTAAAGGTTCTCTGAAGCTCATCTATAATGTTCTGTGGGTCTTCTTATAAATCTGATCCTGTAGACTCCAGTGGGCTTAAACTAATGAACTCACGCACCCTCGAACTAGGCAGTCTATCTAAAGGCTCAGCACGTAGGGGTGCTTCTACCTGTCGATGTGTCTGTGCGGCTACTATCTGGGTTAATAACTATACTGCTGCCCATAACTTTTGTTCGGCTAAACGTGATAGGAGTACTGGAGCTCCTCGTGGCTCCTCTGGAACTGATGGGATCAGGGGATCCTAAGATGTCGACCCATGCTAAGTCTCTGTCTGACTCTCATCTACTGGTGGCCTATTATGGGCCGCTCATCTGTAACTCAATGACTCTCTGTTGCCCTTTTTCCTGCCGACATCTCGGTAAACATAATATAAACATGATTTATGATCAAGACCAATCCTAAATGCCTCGTAGCTTCCTATTTATAAAATGTGCTTTACAACACCCTTCTAAACGAGGCTCTACTAGACACGGCTTTGTAGAATCCCTGGGACACTAACCTACTCTAATACTACTTTGTCACACCCCAACCTAATTAGGTGGATAGGCACCTAGTGCCTTACTTACGCGAGTGATCCATTTTGTACAATTAACAGCTTACTGAATTTGAGGCACTTCCAAGCAAAAAATCCCAATACAGATATGTATACATGGGCATACGAGGCCTCTAATTGTACAAACTCTCTGCTGACATTGACATGACTGACCACGTTGCATGCATACGTCTACAAAATCCTCTAAGAACATCTTATCAACATAACATAGTCGGGACAGGGCCCCGACCTACTCATAAGTCTATGTACATAGTAGAATCAGATAACCTCTTGATTCGCCTGTACTCCGAATTAAACGAAGTCTTGCCAATCAACTGCTGAACTGGGGCTATCTACTCTGGAGGTCCTTCAAACTGGCTATCTAGGCCTGCAATATCCCAACAAGGGATGTCAGTATGAAATAATGTACTGAGTATACGAGGTGACTTGCAATCTTTGAAAAGGAAACTGAACTGATAAGTATAATATATTATTGATTAGAGAGATCAAGATAATCTGAAAGTACTCTTACCTATCTGTGGGTCATAGTTAGCAAATGTAGAAATTAAATGAGAATATAACTGACAATATATCTATGTATAACAAGCGTTAACCATGATCTAGTAAGTCATCTACGCTGCTCTCTCTAGTCAGAAAACATTACCTTTTCTCGTATTTTATGTCTGCAAACTCTCTGGAAGTAGTGTTATCTAGCTCATCACATATCTAGTCTATAGTATACAAGTTGCGTAAACATATAGATACTGAAATGCTAACTTGTTGTAATGTCTCGTACGTATGTGCTAGCTACTAGACTCTTGAGTTTGTACTTTCTCGGCTCGCATATCAGTGCTTTCTCTGTATCATACTCGACTAATGAGTCGGTACTTTTTGGACTAACGTGTCCGACATTTTTCGAGCTACCATGCTAGTATCTGCGAAGCCAGCACTCCTTTATCTACCAGGCTTCTGTCTGTATTCTGTACGTATCTATCGTATAAAACAATCATAACCATAACTACTATATAAGGAAAGATCTGTCTCTATCTCAAGTGATAAGGATTATAAACACGGCTCTTATCATAGTATTGTAACTGTTACTACTATCTGTTGGAAACAGCAACACTCTTGTAACATCTGACTATCACTCGATTTCATTCTATAGCTCTTATAAGGAATCATTGGGACTTGTATATCTTCTCTGAATAGAATAAGGTGTTACTACTAGACATAAGGAGCTCAACTCATCGAGATGCACACATCTACACTATATATATATATATATATATATATATATATACAAGTTTGTTTAAATGTCTAGGTGGAGGTATTATCGCTAATAATCGCCACTCGATTATTGCACACGTCTGATTATCAATCTTATCTCAAGTGTCAACATAACTAGTAAGTTCTCTCTTGTCTCTGCTACTAATGGTTTCTATAACCACCAATAACTGTTACAAAGTAAGGGAATTTGATTCTTTTGTCGCTACTGATTGGCAACGATAGAAGTTATTATGGCCATACCGCGTTTCGCACATAATCGCTCTGGTAGGAATAAAGTTACAAACTATCTTATGAACTTAATATATCGGGATGTAAGAAAAGAACGTATATATCCCCGAAGGCCAATAAAAGTATAGTGCCAAAGGCAACTAAGTATATAGCTCTGAAGGCAAATGAACATACTGTAAATGACATGAATATGCTCTCTACTTATCGGCAAGACATGGAATGATGCTGAACTGAATATAATCCCCAATCGGGAGTAGCTATGTTATAGGTTGTGTGTCCACCAAACAGTATAGGGAGGTCGTGGTTGTGTACCAATTCCCTTATAGAGTGCAGTATGTAAAGGACATATGATGTTATCGTGGAAAACTACTTGCTCAAGAGATTAAAAATCACGACCTACCCTAGTAGGATTTCAGCTCCACTACATGAGCAACTTCGGATTACAACCTATTGTAATCTAGGAACTAACTCTCATAATCCCTCAACCCTTACAATAGTAGCAACCTCGGAACTAACTCCCGTAGTCTCTTAACCTTTGCAATACACCGATTGCAAACACCTCTAATTGACTAACTCTAGCAAAGGAAACTAAGTGTCACGACCCAACCAGAGGGCCATGACAGGCACCCAGAGCTAACACACCGAGCACCTCTAAATATACATCTCATAAACATTTCTAGGTAGGCTACATAGGCAACTCGTGAATATCATACTTAAAACAGTTATCAACAGCTATGCCCATAAATATAGGCCAACAAGGAAACCAAATATTATACAACAATAAGAACTGATGACGTTTAAGGAACATCCAGCATACCATGCATAACATGAGATAAAGATAACTTGTACACCTGATTGCCTCATAAGGCGGATACCATGCATACTTAGCTTTCTTTAAAAAAACATTCCTCATATAGATATATAAATAATAGCGCTGCGGAACGTGCAACACGATCCATAAATAAATAATAGTGTTGCGAAACGTGCAACCCGATCCATAAATATTTTATATTGCTACGGAACGTGCATCCCGATCCACATATCATATCATAATTTTACATATATATTGCCGCGGAACAAACGGCCCGATCCATTTATCCCATATTTCTCTCGTTCGGGCATCCCGTGTCCGGGACGATATCTAGCTGATCCGGTGGCTATGCGTATATAACGCCTCACCTTTCCCCTTACTCCATATGTCCATATAAATATATATATCATGTATATAACAGAAGTAGCATGCGTGAGAGCCCAAGTAAAAGTTATCACTTTATCGGAGTGACGTAAGGTCAGTGACCTCCGATTTATATTATGGAACAATCATCATCGCTTTACCTCACCTTGAAGGAACAATAATTATAAGGTGATATCAACAGCAATGAGTGGAATAAATAAAGTCATGAAATAAGCTCAATAATCTCATCTTAGCATTAAAATCAGAAACTTTAAAACTTCTAGAAGTACGATCATCATCTTTAGCCTCGTAAGAAACTTTAAGAATCATGAATCTTTAGCTCTTGGGAATGAGGACATTACGGAAAACATGTATGGATTCACAAGAAAGAAGTCATCATGGTCCTCTTAGAAAACATCTCGTCTTTAAAATCATAAAAACCTTGAGAATAATGAACTCCTAGCTTTTTAGGAACAAGAATGTGATGGGAGACATATATGGAATCATGACATAGTAATCATGCCTTTAGAAAGAAACAGACTAGTCTTACATACTTGATTAATTTCCTTCCACTTAACGCTTTATCTCCCGAGCTCGTAATTCTACATTCAAGAGAAGTCATAGTACGGTTAGACATATAGTCATGTGTCTATCTCAAGTCTTTAAATTAAACTCCTTTAGAATTCTATAAAAATTCGGGCAGCATCTCCCCTATTTATATGCCTAGCCCGAAATCACGATTCAGCAACCAGCAACAACAACAACCATACCAACATCAACAGCAACAATATCAATACCCAAGTATTCCATAAAACATCCCACATGATGTTTATCCAATATTTCCACCAACGAAATTATTATACGACCATTTAATAGTTCTATCTCCGTAATTAAAACTTAAATCAATACCAATACGGAAGAATCCATACCTTACTCTCTCTAGAACTGCGATATCTTTAATATCCACCTTGGATTCAAGACAAAATCCCTCGCAATATGATATTATAATTGCAACTATACGTTGTTCAGATCGGAATCCGGGGATTATACTTGACTTGGGCTTAAAATTACCCCTCATATTTTCTCCCAAGTTCAATAAGCTTAATTTTCTTGATTCACTTGCCCTCCAAATCCTTCCGCCGCTTATTATATGAAATAAACCCTCATAACATAAGATAAGCGCATCAAATCTCATGTATCCTTGGAGGTAACTCCCATGTCCATACTTGAACAGCCAGCACTCATAAATCTCAACGTACAGAACCATGGGGTGTAACATTCCCCCCCACCCCCCCCCCCCCCCCACATTTTAAAACATTCATCCTCAAATGTTGAAGTAGAGTTCGCTCTGAGGTAGATGTCAATGTTCTTACCTGCATTTTCTAGTATTTACCTTACTTACGTGCAGTTTTACTTGCTCATTAGACTGAACTTATCTAAATTGCGCCACTTATCCATTTTCTTTGTGGTAAAGACTTATGTTCGTGTTCAAGGTCGCTCCTTTTTCTTACTAACTCTTCGTGCTTAGTCATTCTCGATAGTTCGTCATCTCCATCGTCTACATTCCTATATGTTCTTTTTCCCCAGTACATACTTTTATCCAGTTTTCGATCACATCTTCATTTTATTCAGGAATTGTTCTTCTCAATCTCTGTGTATCCTACCTACACTTCACAAATATCTCCAGCCTTTTTGTTGCTACATTTGACGCATTTTCTCCCTTAAGATAATTTTAAAACTGGTCATATTATAGCCTTCTTTGTTTTCTTACAGCAATCGAATTACTTCCTGCGGTATTTTATCGCCCAGTTAGAGCAATGCTAAAATCCCTTGTTTAATCCTTTCTTCCTTTGATTTGACTTATTGTGTTCGGGCTAGCTATTCGTATCAAGGATTCCTTGAACCTTTTCTTTAATGGCTTCTTTCTTAATACATATGTAGTTCTTCCTCGTGTGACCACTAGCTCATTATCTTTACATACCTATGGACTCTATATTCATAGCTTCACAATTCCTTCGGTAATCTCTTGATCACTGTGGGCTATCATCAATGGGTGTGCTCTTGAGTTAGTTGAATTTCTTGCTCAATCGATTCTTTGATGTTATTCTTCTCCTTCCTGTGGCTAGAAGTTGTACTCGCACAGACTATCATCCATTTTCTTATCACCTGTTCGCCCACTAGTCCTTCATACTTTATCATCTTCACTGTCTTTTCAATCCCTATTGTTTATACCTTTTTATGTTCGTGTACCCGGTGCTTACCATATACTTTTATCCCTTTTTGTATGGTCAAAACTCTTATTCCTTAGACAAAATGTATCCTTCTTACACTTTACAGATATTCCATGCCTTCATCCTCTCGGAGCACAACTTATTTTTCTTCTCTTATGGATAACCTCAAAAACTGGTAATATAGTATACCTTGCTTTTCTATAGCGACCGAATTGATCCTCACGGTATTTTTTTTATTTTTATTTAATATAACCCCGAAGTTTCCTTTCCACCATCCGCTATACTTGACCCTCGCTTTTCTTTTATGCTCTATCGGAATTCTCATAGTTACATCGTAATATCTCGAAATTTCCTTTCAGTACTATCGTAATCGATCTATTATCGTATCTATTTTCCACAACTAGCTCTTTTATTTGCCCAGCTCATACTGTGCTGTAGTCTTCCTTAATTTGGTGGTTGTGCCATAGTCAGACATCCTAGTTATTCCAATATCTTATCAATCTTTGTCCCCTTCTTATCTTCCCTTCAATATCATAACTTATTCATATTTTTACATATCCCTCATATATTCAACCTATTTTTCTTTGTAATCGAATTATTGTACTCCTTATCAAGACTCTTATCCATTGTTATTGATGTGTTGTCTCTTGCCCAAACTCGTTTGCCTATTAACCTTCTCTTGTTCCTAGTGTCTATGTTACTCAACTTTTATCTTAGTCTGCTATCTACTTCGACTACCATCATACTCAATCCTTCTCTGCCTCTTCATTTCTGACTAACTATTACACTCTTATCTCGAATTTCTATGTAATTTCTTCTTCCTTAGTGTACTCCTATTCAATCTTTTCTTGGTCATGCACATGACTGACTGGTTATGTTTATCATCAAATCGTCATTTCACCTTATCATCCTGCTAATGTAGTATCCCTTTGAGGTGGTTTCCAATTCCTTTATTGCCATATTTCCATCTTTTAACAAGGCCTACTTCTGGTCCAATACTTGTTTGTCTCGTCTCTCCCCCCCTTAGGGTGTTATCCCTTTATTCTATATTTAACATCCCATTAGTTTTCCTTTTCCTTGCAAGTACACACTCTCAGTGAATCTGTAACCAATCTTAGTCATAACTATTCGCCGTCTAAATTTATCTGATTAGCTGTACTTATTCATAACGAGTCACATATCCTCATAGACGTTCTGATCCTGGATGGGCCTAAGCTTTTATCAAAAGGATATTCATAGTTACTGTTCTTCCAAGATCACCTTTTTCCTATTATTCGCTTTCCCAATTTCCTCACAGCGACGGTTTCTAGCGCCAATTTTTATTCTCAAAGTCTGCCTTGATTGTTAATGTTCCTCCTTCTCTTTGCCACATAACCACTCGGTCTTTAGACAAACTTCATTTAAACTACAAATTCATCTTCTTAATGCAGGGTACATCTTATTTCAATCCACGACTTCCAACTCATTCTCCTACCACTATATAACCAACTCTTCAAAACATCATTCATACCCTTCATTAGGTATTCAGCCTTATATTACTAACTCAATAATCTTGTGACAACAGGATCCCGAAAAAGAATCTTTTTGTACCTTTGTCTTAACTTTGTCATATATCTATATATCCTTATACTCGTATCTCTGTACAACATCCTTGCCCATACACGTTATATGATAAAAAGGACCTTATCGATATCTAGCTCTTTTAGCACGCACATCGTTCTCTTACCTCCTCTACCCTTTTGCGCTCATCAATTGTTAACTTTTTTATACTCAAGGGTCATGTATAAATATATGTACTTATCCCTTCTACCTCTTACTTCTATACCACTTTGTCATGACTCAACCAGAGGGCCATGATGGGCACCTGAAGCTAACACACCGAGCACCTCTAAACATACATCTCATAAACATTTCTAGGTGGGCTACATAGGCAACTCGTGAATATCATACTTAAAATAGTTATCAGCAGCTATGCCCATAAGTGTAGGCCAACAAGGCTAGCAAATATTATACAGCAATAAGAACTGATGACGTTTAAGGAACATCTAGCTACATACATCTGTCTACAAGTCTCTAAACCAAATACATATGACCATAAGGACCAATACCAATAGACTGCAGCTCTAAAGTATGTAAAGTGCTCGTGAGAATCCGCTGATAAATTACCTACGGGTCAAATCCGTGTACCTGTCTACCTGCGGGTGTGAGTTCAGCGTCCACAAGAAAGGACATCAGTACAAACAATACACTGAGTATGTAAGACATGAATAGCAGCATAATAAGAACTATAGAACATAACATGAGATAAAGATAACCGGTACATCTGAATGCCTCATAAGGCGGATACCATGCATGCTTAGCTTTCTTTTAAAAAAAAACCATTTCTCATATAGATATATAAATAATAGTGCTGCAGGACGTGCAGCCCGATCTGCAAATAAATAATAGTGCTGCGGAACGTGTAGCCCGATCCATAAATATTTTATATTGCTGCGGAATGTGCAGCCCGATCCATATATTATATCATCATTTTACATATATATTGCAGCGGAACAAACGGTCCGATCCATTTATCCTACATTTCCCGCGTTCGGGCATCCCGTGTCCGGGACGATATCTAGCTAATCAGGTGGCTATGCGTATATAACGCCTCACCTTTCCCCTTACTCCATATGTCCATATAAATATATATATCATGTATATAACATAAGTAGCATGCATGAGAGCCCAAGTAAAAGTTATCAATTTATCGGAGTGACGTAATGTTACACCTTGGAAAATTTCGCGTTATCAAGACTGTGGACGGCTTAGTATGAGCTCAGGGGAGAGCAGCGTTACACAAGGATTATGGATGAAGATTATATTATCTGAGCATAAGAACATATATATGACATTTGGAGAGTGTATGGAGTAAATCGGTTAACATGATCACTCGATGATAGCCCTCGAAACCATGAGTTAAGGTGGGGCCCACATGTCGGGATTTTGTAAAGGATATATTATAAGTGATACATGTAGTACATGGAAAGTTGAGCAAGTCCTAAGAAGGACCCATAAGCCAAATATGGACATAAGCCCTCCAAAAGGACGGTTTAAGGAAACGTTTTCGGATGAGTTGAGTTGGAGGGGAAAAAACGGCATTATAAGTTTGGAATTTGGAAACACACCAAGAATAAACGCTGTAGATAATTGAAATAGCTTTCCAACCATAGGTCGTGGGCCCTCACACAATGTCAGAATCAAGATTTATGGCCATTTTAAGAGCAAGACCCTAAGCTGCCAAATGGCTCCGCGGGCCCCACGTGAGAAAGTCGGTGAAACCGACCTAGGAGGGGTATAAATATCCCCATCAACCCCGTTTTTTCATCATAATAACATTCCAAAGGGTCGTAGAAAATTCTCTACACGTCCCCCAAGCATTATAGTCCGATAAATCAAGAATTTGACAAGATTACGCCAAACTAGTCCGTGAAAGGTGATTGTTCTTGCTTCTACTTAAGCTTGGTGTTGGAAAAGGTTGATGTGGCTGAGTTTTTTTTCAAGTATAAGGTATGTTATTTATCCCATCTTTTATGTTGAGTTTATTTGAAGGTCTAGCAAGCCTTAAAAAAATGAAACTAGTTATGGAGAAAAGGTCATAGAGTGTTGTATTGTAGTTGTTGTGTTTATGGGCTGTTTTGAACGTGTTGTGGCCATGTGGATGGACTGATTTATGCATAAATAAATGGTATCTAACATTGTTGGCGTGTTGATGAGATTATACTCCTTGATTGGGATGGAAGAAAGTGCGTATGGTTGTTGTATGTTGAAAAAAAACGTCGTGTGGGATGTTTATGGAATATGTTGGTATGAATAATAGTGTTGTTGATGTTGGTATTATTGTTGTTTTTGATTGGTTATTTGCCGAATCGTAATTTTGGGCTAGGCATATAAACGGGGGAGATCTTTCGCCCCGATTTTCTAATATAGAGTAGTTTGATTTGAAATTTGGAACAAGAGTGCAATAAAGAGTCTAACGTTAGTGTGAATCCTTTTAAGTGTAGGCTTACGAGCTGGGACGAATAAGCGTAGCTAATAAGAGGTGGAATAGGTATGTAAAGCTTACCCTTTCTTTCTTTTGGCATGTCTTAGACGTAAGTAAGATATGATACGAGCCTTGGGGTAACTCTATTCTAAAGATCCGAGCATGTCTACGATTCTTATTCACTTCTTGATGTTAGCATTCCTAATATAGTCGAGCTGTGGTCCTTGTGTCTTTTGTGTGATTGGATAGTAAATGTTGCATAAAAAGTTTTGTTCCTAAAGGATTCTATGTCGAATAAGGTCCCTAACTTTCATAGAAGGGCTCGGATCGCTTCGATACGTTCGTAGAAGATTCCATAACGAGCGATGCCCGTAACTTTCATGGGCGGGCCTCGGATTGGTTTGATACATGTCTACGATCCCTAAGATTCTCTTTAATGCGTACTAATGGTAGCTAGAATGGATGTAACATGACTATCGTTTGATACTCGAGCGTTGATTTGTCTCCTTATCTATAGAGTATTAAAAGATGATTTGTATGCATATGGTTTCTCACTACTCTGCTCGTGCGAGCTGTTATTACTTCTTTCTCTGAATCCCGAGCCAGGTGTTATAGCCCGTACTTTGTACGTTTGGGTATTTCGAAGTCGTCGTGGGAAGTTAGGACGAGATCATTTTCAAAAATCATTTTGATGTACGAGTTGTTATAAATATAATTTATGACCATTATTAGTATGGGAATATTGTGAGAGGTTGAGGGCGAAAAAGGAAAAATTCGCAAAATGGTTCATGGAAATATTTAAAAAGGCTAGGGGCAAAATGGTCATTTCACTCGAATTCAAGAAAATTCCAAAAA